>NC_041380.1:553478919-553554737 GCF_002162155.2 Triticum dicoccoides | reverse complement strand
GACCATATAATCCTAACAATTTAGCAAACACTCTTTCTTTGGCTCCGCCAACGTCACCTCACCCGCACGTCAACAACCGCTCTACCTACGACCATTTTTGTTATTTGCGGAATCTCTACCTACGACCATATAGCTACCCTGACAAGCCCCCTTATCGGTTGTGCCAGCGTCGCCGCTCCCCCATCGGCGGTGAAACGACGCTAACCACTCAAGCGAGTACGAGCGTCGCCATACGATAATCTTGGCACGGATCTTACTATATCTCCACATACCCAAATCCGGCATGTAATAGTAACCCGGAAAATCCCGCATTACTACCGCCCCGATGAGGATCTCCCCGTTTTATTGCCGTATAAACTCACCTCAAATCCGTCCAATCGCAATTCATGTCGATGGGCTGGCTTGCCAGTGAGAAAGCGGCCACAGCCAGCCACGTCCTGCGCAGCCACAGCTCACAGAAATTCACAGCCGCGCCCCAGGAATATTCCGGCAGGCAGGAGCACCGTCCGTCCCATCGCAAAGAAAAAAAAGGAGCACCGTCCGTCTCTCCCACCGACGCGCGGGCCCCGCGGCCACCCGACCGCGCCGCTCACGAGTCCAAAGTCCAAACTCCAAACTCCAAACCGGCGGGGCGGCCCGTTCTTTCCCCGGCTATCCTCCTATAAATCGCGGCCCAGGACTCGATCCCGTTTTTTATCCCTTCCCCCCCGCCTCCACCCCTCCCACTCCCCCCACGCAGCAGCCCGCGCCCCCAACCCACCCAACGCGCCGCCGCCGCTAGGGTTTCTCCCCCTCCCCCCGCCGCCGCCCGCGCAGAGCCCCGAATCTCCCTACCCGCGGCAGCCATGAGCGACGGCAAGGACACCCTCGACCTCTCCGCCCTCGGCGCCGCCGTCCCCAACGCCGCAGGTTCGTTCGCTCCCCCGCCTCTCCCCCTTGCTGCTGTTGCCGTTGATGGGCTGCGAGGTCTTATCGGTTTCGCTGGTGGTGGTTTCGATGCAGAGCTCAGCGCCGAGGACAAGGCCAACCTCGTGGAGTCGATTAAGGTGAGGTTTCCCGTAGCGTCTCTGTCTTATCTCGGACTCTGGGTTGTTTATGTGGCCTAGTTGTGCTGATTCGGTGCCGTGGTTGTGCAGAACACGCTGCAGGGATTGGCGGCGCGGCACACGGACGTGCTCGAGAGCCTGGAGCCCAAGGTCAGGAAGCGCGTCGAGGCGCTCAGGGAGATCCAGGTATAACTACAGGGGTTCCACTACGCGGCGCTGTTGCCATGCGTTCCTTGTGGCATGAATTTGGTACTGCTGCCTAGGTGATTCGCGGCAGCGTGGATCATTAACTGTTCCTAAGTGCGGTTTCTGCGATTCTCCGATGCCACTTGCGTTAGAGGGTACAGCTTTGTACGTACTGAACACTGATAAGACGGCTTGCTGTAACGGTACAGCTTGGTTCGTAGTCGTACTGCCATGATTGATTGCTACCCTGGCTGAGCAAGGATTGTTGAATATAGGTCGCACGGTTGCTTATTAGTGGACTCTTCAGGCTGTGCTTCTGATTCCTGCCATGATTCTAGGAAAATGATAGCAGCTGTCTAGATTTTAGTTTCCCCTGATAACCGTTTTAACTTTTTTACTCTTAACGATGGGTCATTGGGGTTGGGTAGGACAAGTTAGATAACAGCGTGATAGAGAGATCAAAGACATTCATGTTTCCCGAACCGACAACGCATAGGCTTGTCTTTTACTTGAAGCTTTATTCATTCTTTGTTTGTATTTTCCTGTTTCTACACTTTGTGAGTATTTCGAACAAGGCGACAACTTGTATGTTGCCCAGCTCTATCACCGATTTGCTGCTCATTAGATTGTAGTGTAATGTCCTTTTTTAGAGAAGGATGGTATCATATAAAACGGTACTGGCTATTTTTGGAAAACACAACCAGTATGTTTGGACTTCAAAATAATCTATTTGTATCTGGTGGCGGATTTCTTATCTTTGTTTGCTGCTTGCACCTGGCAGAGCCAACATGATGAATTTGAGGCAAAGTTTTTTGAGGAGAGAGCTGCACTTGAAGCTAAATATCAGAAGATGTATGAACCACTGTACTCAAAGGTAAACTACCAATGTCGGTGCTTGTTATTTGCTGTTTTATCCTGTTGCCTAACTTCACTTTTGACTCCTGTAACGGGTGTTTAACTCTCACCTGTGCCATGACAATAACTGCTCAACTTGGATATACAGAAATTGTTTCTATTTTGCATGGTTCATACAATACAAGCTCTGTCTTGAATCATATTTGATGCTGTATGCCATGATCCATCTGATGTATTTCTTGCACCTGCAAAATGACAGCGTCATGATGTTGTCAATGGTGTGGTTGAGGCAGAAGGCGTAACCAAAGATTCAGGTGAAGCTGCTCCAGATGAGAAAGGTAAACATATGTTGACCTGTGCTAAGATCTTTTGAGTAATTTTCTATGCTGGATGGAGATCATATATAGGATAAAAGGAATATAGTCTCTAGCTGTCTTTAACCTTGTATATGATGCTTCCCTGCAGAGGAAAAGGGTGTGCCAGATTTCTGGTTGAATGCAATGAAGAACCATGAAATCCTTGCTGAGGAGGTGGGACATTGCACCTTTTTGATCCAACTTGTCTTTAGATCCATTTGCACTTCTAATTCTATTGTTTGGAATCTTATTTATTATGGTTTACTCATATCCAGATTCAAGAGAGGGATGAGGAAGCTCTCAAGTACCTCAAGGATATCAAGTGGTACAGAATTACTGAGCCAAAGGGTTTCAAGCTTGAGTTCCACTTCAATACTAATCCATTCTTCAAGAATGAAGTGCTTTCAAAAACGTACCACATGATCGATGAAGATGAACCAATCCTAGAGAAGGCTATTGGGTAATTATTATTTCAACTCATATGTTGTGTTTATTATTATTGATTGTTCCACTAATGTGTCTGCTTTGGTATTTTTCAGAACTGAAATTGAATGGTATCCTGGAAAGAGCTTGACACAAAAGGTGCTAAAGAAGAAGCCAAAGAAGGGGTCGAAGAACACTAAACCTATCACGAAAATCGAAAATTGCGAGAGCTTCTTTAATTTCTTCAGTCCACCTCAAGTTCCTGATGATGATGAGGAAATTGATGAGGATACAGTAAGTTAGACTCTTTTATGTATGCTCTAATGTTTGAAATTATGTGTGAGCGTGATTTGATATATCTCCCATTTCAATAGGCTGAGCAGTTGCAGAACCAGATGGAGCAAGATTATGATATCGGGTATGTATATGATGTTCTATGCAGTACTGCAGTTCTATGCTTCAATGTTTGTTCTCTGTTCTAAATATCCGCCCATTCTTGTTTCCCAGATCTACCATCAGAGACAAGATTATTCCACATGCTGTTTCATGGTTTACTGGAGAGGCCGCTCAAGATGAGGACTTTGATGGCATCATGGATGATGATGAAGATGACGACGAAGATGACGAGGAGGATGAAGATGAGGATGAGGACGACGAGGAAGATGAAGACGATGACGATGGTGATAAGAAGGTATGTTAGCCTCTGAGAGTTGTTTTGTGCTCCTGTTATAGTTTGAATAGTTCAGTCCATTCAAATATTTTGCCATTTTTCCTTTGTTGATTTGAACAGAAGGGCGGGCGAGTTCCTGCAGGGGAAGGTCAGGCAGGGGAGCGGCCCGCAGAGTGCAAGCAACAGTGAGATCCTTCCCAGACGAAGACTATTTTTCTTGGCTGAAGAATGTTTGGTTCTGCTTGATGCTATGTCTTTGAGTTTGGTTCCGAGGAGCCAGTGGGGGATTGATTGAGTTGGGTTTTGTGGAAGAACCGGTGGGGGGTTTCTTTGTGGGGGACATGGTATTATATACTGGTAGCATTTCAATTGTTGTATTGGGTTGAAATACTTTGTCCGCTGCTGCGAGTGATCATCGATGGTGCCCGTTTGGTAGTCCTACTTGTTTTGCCGGGAAATTTTGATGTACTAGGTATTTGTGCGCGCTACATTCATTGTTTCAAAATGCATATCTGCATTGCCTTGGCTATTTCTCGGGTCGCTGCTGAAACTAAACTTTTGTCGAAAGGCCTGATCAAGCCTTTTGGTTTCACTGGTTTCAAAACTGGAACACTCGTTGTCCAGTTTGGAGGGCAAAATCGATGTCTGCTGTGATTAAACCTTTTGGTTTCACTGTTTAGTAGGAACACTGACTATACATCGCGGAGGGTAAAATCGGAGACTCTACGCGTGGTATGCTATCCTGATACTGATTAAGGCAGGAAAAGTTAGTAATCCGCGAAGACTTTGGAGATCACTTGCAGCTGCATTTTCTGCATCATAAAGCACCTGTCTTTTCTTTTTGTGCATATCTATGGCACGGTAGGTACAGTAAGGAATGTTCGTTTGGAGGTTTGGAGAGGGAGGAGAGGATCATAGACCAGCTACCGTTTTTGCACACCCATTTTTCTACCGGGCCCTCCGTTCCGAAACACTACTTGTCATGGTTTTAGCAGTTTAAATGAGAACAAAAACCATGGTTTTAGTAGTTTAAATTTGAACTAAAACCATGACAAAATACGGAGTATTTTGGAACGGAGGGGAGCAACAATCACGCGCCTGATTATGAACTCCTTGAGCTACAAAGGCCCTGCACCTGCCCTGCCCTGCCATTTTGTAGTAGTACAAGATATTCATAGGAAGGCCAACAGTGTTAACTGAACACTCTTTCCGTCTAGTTCCAACTTCCAACACTAGCGAAAAGCACACAGGCAGAGAGGCAGTCAATCCATTGGAACTTCGAATCACACACGAGAGAGAGAGACGGAACGAAAATCAAAACAAACAACAGCCAGCCACAATCTCTGAGACCATGAAGCCCTTGCTACTAGTTGTACTTGCTTGGTTGGTTAGTGGCGAACAGCAGGAAACCACTACTCGCCTACTACTACAAACAAAACGCTTGATCCGAGCCGCCGCCGCCGCCGCCGCCGCCGCCGCTGCTCCTCCGTGTACCCGTTTGGTCGTGTCTAATCTCCATGCCGGAACCCCAAAATCTGTGGAGAGCCACACACTTTCTCTATACCTATCACAACCTACCCCCGTTCATGAACTTCTTCACCTCGTCGTACAGCACGAGTATGGCGGCCGCGCCGGTGCTCCGGAACATGTTCGACAGCGCGCCCCGGTAGAACGACTTGACCCCCTCCGCCTTGTAGATCTTCCTCCAACAGTCGAGGGTGCCGCTGTACATCTGCACCTCCATCCCTGACTGCATCATCATCCTTCGCCGCACCGTGTCCAGCGGGTACGAGATGAGCCCCGCCGTGGAGGTGACCGCCTGCGCCGCCACCCAGCGCTGCCACAGCGGGGAGTCCAGCGGCACCAGCGTGTCCTTTGCCGTGTCAAAGCCTCCAAAGTATAGGCCCCGGTGCACGACCATCCCGTGGAGAGATGCGGGTAGCCCTCTGTAGATGCCGCGGATGCCGTTCTTCTTGTAGATGGTTTGGATGAAGTGCCGGATGCCCTTGAACTGGCGGGCGTCTGTTTGGCCAATGTCGGCTGCAAGGCGGGTATGAGCTATGTCGAGTGGGTAAATGATGACCAGAGTCGTGCATCCGGCGGCGGCACCAGCGATGAAGTTGGCGAGAGCAATTGATGCGAACTTATTGTCTGCTGAGGTTCCCGCGTCTTTCAGTATGCTCCTGTACAGATCCTGCAAGAATAACCATCAGGGATTATAGACATAACATAACCATAAGATGATTTTAAATAGTTAATAGTCAATCAAAAAAAATTGCACATCAGTATTAGATTGGGTGCGGTTTCATGCTTGGCCCTTTACATAACTCCCTTCACTATACTTAATGAACTATGCATCCAATCTTGCAACATTAAAAAAAGAGCATGTTTGTATTGACAAAATAATTAATAGAATGGACAAAACGAAAAACAATTGCTCTGAATCCTTGGCTATATTTATTATGACATTACGAGTTGTACACAATTTCTTTCAGCATTAAGATCCAAGATGAGCAGTTCTTGCTTCCCTATAACCATGTGCTAAGATAAACATATAAGATATTAACTTCAGCTCACAACTGCCTACCTCCCAAATCAGTACACAAGACCATCAAATTAAGAAAGCTGGCACATCCGGACAGAGGTTAACTACCCACCAACAAAAGATGCATGAAACCCCGTGACAGTAAGTTCGCAGCAGCGAGTAGGTGAAGTAGTACCCTATTGAAAGTAAGATGGACCAGCTTGGGATAGAAACATTGGGCCAATGCATAATTTTGGCCAGCAATTGACCATCTTCACGCACTCATCACCAATATATCTACATTGTCCATACATGTATATTTCACTTTCAGTAGCTGGTGACAATTACCTGATATGTCTGGTTCTTGAGTTCTACTATGACAAAAAACACCAATGGGTCAATGGGCAGTATTGTGGTTATTTTCATGCCATCTCATTAACACAAACAAAAGAGAGCAACTCCAAAACCCGACACATTCAAGATTTAATATCCGGCCTAGTGTCTACAATCCATGTTCTCATCATTGAAACAAATAAATGAGCATGGTACGTTGAAGGAAAGTTAGCAGAACTACTGCAGTAGAAAGGGGACATCATGGTAAACCGCTAACTGAAGTATAGCAAACATGCTTGACACTAAAATTTCATCTTACTCATAAATTATAAGGAAATTGCAGATACATGCTTATAAACTTATTTGACGTCATTGTTTTAAAAAGTAATTAAAAAGGACAGGCAATAGGCCACTTGCTTGATACCAATGAGAAATTCAACCTAAAGAAGATTAGCAAGAGCATAAAACAAGGGACTTTTCAGTTAATGGTTGACTCAGTATGATATATCATCTAGTGTCCTAACTGTGCACTTTGTACAACTTCTGCTACTTTTGAACGATAAGTTGTAGATTATCCTTACTAGTTATTGCTGCATCACAAAATCACTCTCCGTTCATGTTGAGGCAAGATCTACTGGTATTGCGTATGTTAAACTGAAAACGAGCTTAGGAGGTCAGTACACACTGCATATCCGACGGCATAACTTTTCATCACAGAGAATTGTCGTTTTGTTACCTTTCAAAACCAAAGGTGCCAAATGGCAAGTCAAATATCTGCTTGAATATCTGTTTCTGTCAATCCGTTATGCATTGATGGCATCTGCTATCTTTCATGATAACTCTTTGCCGTTTTGCGAGAAAGACATTCCATAATTTTATCCTGCACTAGGCCCTTGTAATCCACTAGTACTAATAACATGTTGATGATGTCATATGGTATCTTCATATGGCATGCAAAAAGTAGTTGGTAGTATAGTTGATGTAGCCAGATTTTCGCTAGATGTTGGCTTACGAGACATCACTTATAACGGTATAGTTCCAGTGCGTCATTCCTACCTACTTTCTCAACATAATACTTGACCAAATAGATCTTAACCAGCCACACTGTAAATGGAATTGTACAACTAGCCTAGAAAGGCACAAGAATATATGCACCAATAATACCATTCTCTAGTGTTTATATATCACTGATCTCTGGTGCTTTTGGAGACAAGGGTCACGAGCAGCAGAGCACTTTATTCTTTGATTCTTTGCCATTCCGGGAGGCAGACATTCATCCGTGGAGAGCGAAAGCCCACCAAATATCTTACTAAATCTTATCTGTTGTCAGTAAAGACATGTCAACCCGAATCTAATCTCTCCATCCCTGAGAATTCACCTCGCCGCACGGCACTGTGGGGCATGGAGACGAATGGCTCTGGATGCTCCCTACCAAGCACGCAACGAACGACATGGCCGGACCTCAAATCTCCGTTCGCGTCACAAATCATTCTAAGCACAGCAAGCGAATCGGTCAAGCGAAGAATGGAGCAACGATCCCCAAATCCGCTGCGCCAGCATCTCGCTAAACACTGACGAGATCGCGTCTAATCAACCAGCAGCAGCACCGGAAACGACGCGCGGCGGCTCAATGAAATGCAACTGCTACTGATCATCAACGGGCCGAGTAAGGAGGAGGAGGGGAAGGGGGTTGTGAACCTTGAGGGAGAAGTTGAGGGCGACGGAGGGGTAGTAGCGGATGACGGCGGTGCCGTTGCCGCGCCAGAGCGAGAGCACGCCCTCGTCCCGCACGGTGCGGGCGACGCAGTCGGCGAAGCCCCGGAAGCGGCGCGACCTCCCGAGCAGCGCGGCGTTGCCGTCCTGCGTCTGCAGCAGCAGCTTGACCCGCTCGATGGGGGCCACCACGGTGTGCACCGCGCCCCCCATCAGCGCCCCCGCCGCCAGATCCCGCCTGAACGCCCACGCCCGCCCCGCCCTCGCCGCCCCATCCTCCGCCGCCGCCGCCGCCGCGGCCCCCTCGCTCATTCGCGTCCCGGCTCGGCGCTACGCTTCGCTTGCTGCGCGTGATGGATGTATCGGCGAGTCTGTTTCGCTTCGGTCGCTCGGGTAGTCGGGTGGTTCGGCTCGGTGGGTCGCTGGGTGCGAGGCGGGTCGGGTCGAGCTCCCCCGTTTTGTTGGGCCTGGCGGCGGGGCGATGATGATGAGCGCGACGGGTATTCGATCGGGATGGGCTTCCCTCCCACGCAGCAGCCTTGCCGTTGCGTTGCGTGTCCGGGGCGCATCGCATGGCGGCGTGCTCTATCCGCAGGAGTAGAGCTGGCGTGCTCTCTGTCTATCTTTGGAGCGTGACAGGTGATGGTGAGCACTGTCAGCTGCCGTGAGCACTAGCACCTCTTCCTCTCCTCGGAGTCACTCGTTCTTCTCACAACTTGGCTGAATTTCTTTGGGTTTTCAGATATTTGTGGTGTGCGGCGGGCAAGATGGCAGGTATGCTGACCCGTGTATCTATCTATCTATCTATCTATCTATGTAACGGAGGTGTGTGTCGGGGGCGGTTGTCGCAGTCATAGTTGCTCGTCGAGAGTGGAAACCGCGTCTCGCCGACTTGCTCGTGCCTGGATTGTGACACATGTTGTCATGTGAGATTTGAAAACTTTTAACGTGACGAAAAGGTTTACCCTTTTTACATTTTAGAATGAAAATGGAAAACATGTGTGTGTGTGCGCGCGCGTGTGTTACAATGTCGAGGTCATGCCTAGAGGCCCTGTTCAAAGGCGGCGGCGTCTCATCTATCAATTCTGAAACAAGATTCAGTCTATCATGTGTCAAGCATACATAGAGCCTCATAGATGAGGCCCTCGGTGGCCAATTGTGCTCCCAAATACTGATTACTTTACCATCTCCAACTCTTCGGGTTAGACCATGTGATAGCACATCCTTGCCTTTAATTATAGCCCGCCAAATCTGCGAATGGTTGCTATCAAGTTGAGCATTGGGTCTTGTCATAACATCCCAAGAAATCCGCGACAGTTTCCTGTGGCCATCTTTGCTACCCCACCAAATTTTCCGAATGAGAGAGTTGATATGCAAACATAGCCCTCTAGGGAGCTTGAAACATCCCATGGAGTATTTTGGAATAGCTTGGACGGCGGATTTAACGAGGACATCTTTCCCTCTAGCCGACAAGATTTTTTCTATCCATCCCCTCACTTTGTTCTAAACACGTTCCTTTAAGAACTTGAAAGCACCATTTTTTGATCGCCCAACATCCATGGGCATTCCCAAGTACTTCTCTCGTAAAGTTCGTTTGCCACATTGAGAATATTTTTGACATCGTCTTTTATATTTTGTGGGTACCCTTTGCTAAAGAAAATCAAAGATTTGAAGTGATTTACTCTCTGACCAGTAGCCTGACAATAGACATCCAACAAAGAAGAAACCTTTCTCGCCCCTTCTACACTAGCCTTGACGAACAACAGGCTGTCATCCGCAAAAAGCAAGTGGTTCACCGATAGTGCCGACTCTGCCACTTTAATGCGACTGACGTCTGATGACTGAACTTGGTTTTTTAAAAAGCACGAACGGCCCTTTGCTGGCAACAAGAATATATATAGGGGGAAATAGGATCACCTTGTTGAATACCTCTAGTAGGACTGAACTGCTCCAATTTCTTTCCATCGAATAACACAAAAACTTCAGTGATATGAAAAGACTCATCGTAGTAGATATCCAAGATGGTGGAAACTCAACTTGGTCATTATGGATTGCAAATAATTCCATTCCAAACGGTCATAAGCTTTCATCATGTCCAGCCTTAAAGCATATAATCTTTTCTTTTTTTTTCCGTGTTCCTCTTCATGAACTAGAGCCACTCATATGCTGAAATAATATTGTCAGTGATCATACGACCAGCAACAAAAGCGAACTGCTCCTCTTATATGATCTCTAGAAGGACCTGTTTGAGGCGATTAGCAACAACCTTTGAAGCAATTTTATAGATCACATTACACACACTGATTGGACGGATTGTGATAACATGGGTCTTTCACTTTTGGTATGAGTACTAGGATAGTATCATTTAGATCTTTTGGGCTTTCCACATGTCGAAGGATTTTTAGGAAAATTGTTGTTACCTCAGTATCACATACCTCCCAATGTCTTTGGAAAAAATTGAGGCAGGATACCCATCTGACCCCGGAGCCTTCATTGGTGTGATCTGAAAAAAGGCCTCCTTCACCTCATCTGGTGTGTATTCATCAGTAAGATTCATATTCGTCTCTATGGTCACCTTCCTCGGTACTGTATCAATCACTTGCTGCTTATTCGAGGTGCCCTCCGAAGTGAACAAATCTTTATAAAAAATTGTAGCCATAACTTCCATCCACACAGGATCCGACATGGTAGTGCGACCGGCTCGATTGAGTTTCTTTACCATATTCTTCCTCCTGCGCATACTAGCTCGTCGATGAATTATTTTTGTGTTTTTATTGCTGACTGTCAACCACTCTATACGGGCACGCCGCCTCGACATTATCTCCTCACGGTGATAATACTCAATCAGCCTGTCATTGATCTTAATTTCAATGTGCGAAGGTCCATTCCTAGCTGGGTTGCTTCGGATTTTTTCTAGCTCAAGCTTGAGCTTCCTTATTTATGATTGCTCATTGCCAAAGGTGGTTTTGTTACACTTGCCCAAAGAGGATGAAAAGGAACCAGGTTTCTCCTTTGGCTCAACAACAGAAGTGGTGCATTGTCCTTATCAATGCTGCTCGATCTTGGCCTTGAGCGCTTCATGGGACTCCCACATTTGCTCATAACAAAACATAAGGAGTTGAAACACATGGACCATGTGAAAGCACAAGAAGATCATGATCTGATGTAGATGTCGTCTCATGGTACATTATTGCCTCTGGAAAAAGTGTACACCAATAATTCGTGGCCAGAGCTCGGTCCAGACGCACTCTCGTATATGTTCTACCGGTGACTTTCTTCTCAAAAGTCCATGGTTTCCCTGTGTATCCAATGTCCATTAGTCCACAAACATCAACGACATCTCTGAAATCAAAAATTTGTGACAGGCTTCTTCTCGCAATTCCCACATACTCATCCGTCCAGAAGATCTCGTTGAAGTATGCAAGGCATGGCCAAGGGAGGTTGCTAGACCCGGCCAGAGATCCCATTAAGTACCAAGTTTTATATCTCTCACCCGTTTGAGCTTCACTGTAAACACATGTTAGTCTCCACTCGTCACTGGTTTGAGTAGAAACTTTTGCATCAATGTGATACTCCGAATAACCAAAAACATCAAGCTTCATTGAATTATTCCAAAAATGACCTAGACCTTCACTCCTTCCATTACTACTAACAACATAGGAATTATCAAACCCTAAAGTGTCGGACAAGTTTCAACCCTAGTTTTGGAGATTTGGGTTTCAACTATGCATAGTAAAAGGGGGGCAAATTGCCTCGTCATGTCACGAAGCTCTCGAATTGTCACGGTGTTGCCAGCACCGCGACAATTCCAACATATGATGCTCATTGTGCTCACTGGTACTCTCGCCGGAGCCCGCATTGATGCATTTTTTCCCTAGAGTGTTCTTAGTCGCCATAGTTGAGCTGTTGGATGATACTTCATTTTCTCCCTTCCTAGCCCTCCTAGGATCAAGTTTAGAGAGACTTGGAGGTACTGATGGGGGCTAGAGATTTGCACATCTTGATATATTGCTCGCAAGAAGGCTACTGATCCCAGAGGTGCACCCGAAGCTAGGGTTTTCAGCACCTCCAAAGCACCACGTTTTTTGTTTGGGTTGGCCACCTCCATGTTTACATCACTATCACTCTCCTCAAAATGGTTCAGATGATCTCCACCGCATTGTTGCCTAGTCCACAAGCCTCTCTCGGGCCCTCGGCAACCATTGCGTCCTTGGTTTCCGTGTCCATTGCCACGTCCAAGTCCATCTCCCGGACGCATGTACCAAGTAGCTCATAGGTCCTTGAAGACAAGCATTGAAGGAGGGTGATGTCTACTACACAACTTTATTCTTGTAGACTCATGTTGGGCCTCCAAGCATAGAGTTTTGTAGGATAGTAGCAATTTTCCCTCAAGTGGATGACCTAAGGTTTATCAATCCGTGGGAGGCGTAGGATGAAGGTGGTCTCTCTCAAACAACCCTACAACCAAATAATAAAAAGTCTCTTGTGTCCCCAACACACCAAATACACTGCTAAATTGTATAGGTGCACTAGTTCGGCGAAAAGATGGTGATACAAGTGTAATATGGATAGTAGATATTAAGTGAGCACAAATGGTATTGCCATGCTTGAAAATGAGGCCTAGAGTCAGTACTTTCACTAGTGCCAACAATACTAATATAATTGGATCACATAACCATCCCTCAATGTGCAACGAAGAATCACTCCAAAGTTCTTATCTACCGGAGAGTATAAGAAGAAATTGTTTGTAGGGTATGAAACCACCTAAAAGTTATCCTTTCCGATCAATCTATCCAAGAGTTTGTACTAAAATAACACCAAGTTATCGTTTCCGATCAATCTATCTAAGAGTTCGTACTAAAATAATACCATATGATACCATCAACCAACTCTAATGTCACCTAGATACTCCAATGTCATCACAAGTATCCATGAGTTAATTATACGATAGGCATCAAACAATTTCAGATTCATAATATTCAATCCAACACAAAGAACCTCAAAGAGTGCCCCAAGATTTCTACCGGAGAAACAAAGACGAGAATGTGCAACAACCCCTATGCATAGATTACCCCAATGTCACCTCGGGAATCCGTGAGTTGAGTGCCAAAACACACATCAAGTAAATCAATATGATACCCCATTGTCACTACGGGTATTCATAGCAAGACATACATCAAGTGCTCTCAAATCCATAAAAGTACTCAATCCGGTAAAAATGAAATCTCAAAGGGAAAACTCAGTTCATCACAACAAGATAGGGAGGGGAAAACACCATATGATCAAACTATATTAACAAAGCTCGCGATACATCAAAATCGTGCCAAATCAAGAACACGAGAGATAGGGAGAGAGATCAAACACATAACTACTAGTACAAACCCTCAGCTCCGAGGGTGGACTACTCCTTCCTCATCATGGTGGGAGCCAGGGTGATGAAGATGGCCACCGATGATGATTTCCCCCTCCGGTAGGGTGCCGGAACAGGGCCTAGATTGGTTTTTCGTGGCTACAGAGGCTTGCGGCGGCAGGACTTCTGATCTAGGGTTATTTCTAGGGGTTTCTGTATTTATAGGATTTTTGGGCGTTGGTTTCACGCGAAGATGGGCCTCGAGGCGAGCATAACCCACCTGCATACGTGCAAGGGCCCAGGCGCGCCCTGGTGGGTTGTGCTCACCTCCTTCACTTTATGGTCCTCCCACGAAGCTTCTAGTGTCTCTTTTATTACAAAAATATCATCAAAAAGTTTTGTTGCATTTGGAGAACTTTTATTTCTGCACAAAAAATAACACCATGATAGTTCTGCTGAAAACAGCGCCAGTCCAGGTTAGTTCCATTCAAATTATACCAAAATCATATAAATTTTTTGTAAACATGGCATGAATACTTCATAAATTATAGATACATTGGAGATGTATAAAAGGTTGAAGGCCAGTACCATGTGTTGGAGAACGTAGCATATAATTTAAAAAAAAATCCTGCGATCATGCAAGATCTATCTAGGAGATGCATGGCAACGAGAGGGGGAGAGTGTGTCCACGTACCCTCGTAGACCGAAAGCGGAAGTGTTAGTTTAACGCGGTTGGTGTAGTCGAACGTCTTCTCGATTCAACCAATCAAGTACCGAATGTACGGCACCTCCGAGTTCTGCACACGTTCGACTCAATGACGCCCCTCGAACTCTTGATCTAGTAAAGTGTCGAGGGAGAGTTTCGTCAGCACGACGACATGGTGACGGCGATGGTGAAGTGATCCGCGCAGGGCTTCGCCTAAGCACTACGACAATATGACCGGAGGAGTAAACGATGGAGGGGGCGCCACACACGACTAGGTACAATTGTTGTGTGTTGGAGGCGCCCCCCGCCCCCGTATATAAAGGAGGGAGAGGGGAGGAGGCCGACCTAGGGGCGCCCCAAGTGGGAGGAGTCCCACTTGGGCTCCTAGTCCAATTCGGCCCCCTTCCTTTTATCGAAGGGGGAAAGGGGGAAGGAGAGTGAGAAGGAGAAGGAAAGGGGGGCCGCGCCCCCTCCCCTAGTCCAATTTGGACTCCTCCCTTGGGGGGGGCACGTGCCACCCTTGTGGGTTGATGTCGCTTGAAGCTACGTCGGTATTTCCCCAAAGAGGAAGGGATGATGCAGCACATCGATGGCAGGTATTTCCCTCAGATATGAAACCAAGGTTATCGAACCCGTAGGAGAACCAAGCAACACAATGTAAACAACCCCTGCACACAGATAACAAGTCCTCGCAACCCGACGTGTTAAAGGGGTTGTCAATCCCTTCCGGGTACGACGCCTCAAGATAGGCAAACGAACGTGAGATAAAATTGTAGTAGATTGATAGATCGAACGCCAAATAAAATAAATAAGAATAAATTGCAGCAAGGTATTTTTGTATTTTTGGTTTAATAGATCTGAAAATAAATGCAAATGAAAAGTAGATCGCAAAGGAAAATATATGAGAAAGAGACCCGGGGGCCGTAGGTTTCACTAGTGGTTCTCTCGAGAAAAATAACAAACGGTGGGTGAACAAATTACTGTTGGGCAATTGATAGAACTTCAAATACTCATGACGATAGCCATCACGTCCAATATTAGTAGACCGACTCCTTCCTGCATCTACTACTATTACTCCACACATCGACCGCTATCCAACATGCGTCTAGTGTATTAAGTTCATGGAGAAATGGAGCAATGCAATAAGAACGATGACATGATGTAGACAAGATCTATCTATGTAGAGATAGACCCCATCGTTTTATCCTTAGTAGCAACGATACATACTTGTCGGTTCCCCTTCTGTCACTAGGATCAAGCATCGTAAGATCGAACCCACTACAAAGCACCTCTTCCCATTGCAAGATAAATAGATCAAGTTGGCCAAACAAAACTCAAATACCGGAGAAGAAATATGAGGCTATAAGCAATCATGCATAAAAGAGATCAAAGAAACTCAAATACTTTCATGGATATAAAAAGATAGATCTGATCATAAACTCAAAGTTCATCGATCCCAACAAACACACCGCAAAAGGGTTACATAATATGGATCTCCAAGAGACCATTGTATTGAGAATCAAGAGAGAGAGAGAGAGAGGAAGCCATCTAGCTACTAACTACGGACCCGAAGGTCTACAAAGAACTACTCACGCATCATCGGAGAGGCACCAATGGAGGTGGTGAACCCCATCCGAGATGGTCCAGATTGGATCCGGTGGTTCTAGACTCTACGACGGCTGGATCAATATTTTGTCGACTCCCCTAGGGTTTGGGAATATTGGGGCATTTATAGAGCAAAGAGGCGGTCCGGGGGGCACCCGAGGTGGGCACAACCCACCAGGGCGCGCGTGGGCCTCCTGGCACGCCCTGGTGGGTTGTGCTCTCCTCGGAGCACCCCCCAGGCGCTGCCAGGGCCCATTATGTTCCTACTGGTCCAAAAAAATCTTCATAAAGTTTCGTTGCGTTTGGATTCTGTTTAATATTGATTTCCTATGATGTAAAAAACATGCAGAAAACAACAACTGTCACTTGGCACTATGTCAATAGGTTAGTACCAAAAAATGATATAAAATGACTATAAAATGATTATAAAACATCCAAGATTGATAATATAACAGCATGGAACAATAAAAAATTATAGATACATTGGAGACGTATCAGCATCCCCAAGCTTAACTCCTACTCGTCCTCGAGTAGGGAAGTGATAAAACAGAATTTTTGATGTGGAATGCTGCCTAATATGTCATATCATATTGTTTATTTATAACATGGACATTTGGACTTTTATATTGTTCAAAGCAATAGTCTAGTTTTGACATGATAATTTAAATACTCAAGCATATCAACAACCAACCATGTCTTCCAAAATATCAACGCTAAAATAAGTTATCCCTAGCCCATCATGCTCAACCATTGATCCATTCATGAAACTCACTCGCATATTAGCTACACACAATACTCAAGTACGATCATACTGACTCCTAGTTGGTGCTTTTATAAGAGAAGATGGAGACTCAAATTCAAAATAAAAATTGCATAAAGTAAGAGAAAGGCCCTTCACAGAGGGAAGTAGGGATTTGTAGAGGTGCTAGAGCTCAAAGCGAAAAACTTAGAGATAAAAACATTTTGGGAGGTGTATCCATCCCACCAACGAAAACGACTTAGAGTTCCCAACACTTTCCGTGCTAGATATATCATAGGCGGTTCCCAAACATAAAATAAAGTTTATTCCTTTTTCCATCATACTTTCACTTTCCATGACTAACCGTATCCAAGGGTGCCTTCCATACCAACACTTTTCGAGGAATTTATTATTTGACAACATAAAGTAAATTCATTTTTTCATTTCGGGACTGGGCATCCCTAATACCTTTGCCTTACTCTCGTGCAATGACAAGTGAATAAACACTCATCGTGAGAATAACACATCTAGCATGGAAAATATTAGCCACCCCTCACCGCTCCGCAAGCGAAACGAACACACAAAAGAGAAGTTTATTTTGAAAATTAGAGATGGCACATGCAAATTTGCTTAGGATGGCAAAATAATACTGCATATAGGTAGATATAGTGGACTCATGTGGCAAAATGGGTTTAAAGGATTTTGGATGCACAAGTAGAGATCATACTTAGTGCAAAATGAAGGTTAGCAAAAGATTGAGAAGTAACCAACCAAGAAACGGATAATCTCATAAGCAAGCATTAAGCATAATTAACACCGAATAATCCACCACAAGTAGGATATAATTTCATTGCATGACTATTGACTTTCATGCTTGCATAGGGAATCACAAACCTTAACACCAATATTCTTACTAAAGCATAATTACTCATCAACATAACTCACATATCATATCATCTTACCTCAAAACTATTACTAAGAATCAAGTTTATTTTGTCCAATGATCTTAATGAAAGTTTTTATTATATCCTTCTTGGATATCTATCACTTTGGGACTAATTTTCATATGTTGCTTTTCATAAGCTCAAACAAATTTAAGTGAAGATCATGAGCATAATATTTCTTCCTTTCTCTCAAATTAATTTAAGTGAAGCAAGAGAAAATTTCTTGAAAATTTTACTAACTCTCTAATAAATTTAAGTGAAGCAAGAGAGAATTTCTTCAAAAATACTAAAGCACACCGTGCTCAAAAATATATAAGTGAAGCACTAGAGCAAGTCCATAGCTCATAAAATTTTAAGTGAAGCAAAGAGAGCAATTCTAACAAGTCATGACATAATTTTGGCTCTCTCAAATAGGTGTGTCTAGCAAGGAATCAAGACTTAAAACTCAAAATAAAACAAGCAAAGACTCATATCATACAAGACGCTCCAAGCAAAACACATAGTATGTGACGAATAAAAATATAGCTTCGAGTAAAATACCGATGGTCGTTAGAAGAAAGAGGGGATGCCACTCAGGGGCATCCCCAAGCTTAGTTGGTTGCTCATTCTTGGATAATAGCTTGGGATGACGGAGCATCCCCAAGCTTAGGCTCTTCTACTCCTTATTCCTTCATCCATCATAAGATAACCCAAAACTTGAAAACTTTAATCACACAAAACTCAACAAAACCTTCGTGAGATCCGTTAGTATAAGAAAATAAATCACTACTATAAGTGTTGTATCAAACCAATTCATATTTTGTTCTTGCATTATATCAACTGTATTTCAACTTTTTCTATGGAAAAACTCATCAAAGAAAACCATAGAGCCATCAAAACAAGCACACAACGCAAAGAAAACAGAATCTGTCAAAACAGAACAATCTATAGCAATCTGACTATTTCGAATACTTCTGTAACTCCAAAAATTCTAAAAGAATAGGACGACCTGAGAAATTTGTATAGTGATCTACTTCAAGAGGAATGGGTATTTTATCGCTCTCTGGTTTAAAGCGAGAATTATTTTCGCGAGCGCAAAAATTTCTGTTTTTTTCAGCAAGATCAAACAACTATCACCCAAGAAGATCCTAAAGGCTTTACTTGGCATAAACACTAATTAAAACATAAAAACACAATCATAACAGTAGCATAATTGTGCAAACACTCAATAACAGAAAGCAAAAATAAAAAATAAATTTTATTCATTGGGTTGCCTCCCAACAAGCGCTATCATTTTACGCCCCTAGCTAGGCATAAGATTTCAATGATACTCACACGAAAGATAAGAATTGACACACAAAGAGAGCATCAAGAAACATATGAAAACACATTTAAGTCTAACATACTTCCTATGCATAGGAATTTTATAAGCAAACAAACTATCAAGACAAGCAAAAACTAGCATATGCAAGGAAGAAGAAAGAAACAATAGCAATCTCAACATGAAGAGAGGTAATTTAGTAACATGAAAATTTCTACAACCATATTTTCCTCTCTCATAATAATTACATGTAGGATCATAATCAAATTCAACAATATAACTATCAGATAAAATATTCTCTTCATGATCCACATGCATGCAAAGTTGACACTCTTCCAATATAGTGGGGTTATCATCAAATAAAGTCATGACCTCTCCAAGCCCACTTTTATAAAAAATCTTAGTCTTAGAATCCTTCAGATTCTTCATAGTGATAAATTGATAATAATCCCAAGTGACTCAACAAATATAGCCATGCTCCCCGGCAACGGTGCCAGAAAAAAGGTCTTGATAACCCACAAGTATAGGGGATCGCAACAGTTTTCGAGGGTAGAGTATTCAACCCAAATTTATAGATTCGACACAAGGGGAGCCAAAGAATATTTGAAGGTATTAGCAGCTGAGTTGTCAATTCAGCCACACCTGAAGATTAATTATCTGCAGCAACGTGATCAGTAGCAAAGTAATATGATAGCTTTGAAAATAGTAGCAGTAGCAATGGTAACAGTAACAGTGATAGCAATAGTTTTGTAACAAGTGTAACAGTAATGATAGCAGTAGTAACTTAGCGAGAACAATATAGGATAAATTCATAGGCATTGGATCGATGAGTTGTTGGATGATATTCATCATGAGACAGTTATAACCTAGGGTGTTACGACACTAGCTCCAGTTCATTAATATAATGTAGACATGTATGCCGTAAATAGTTATACATGCTTATGGAAAGAACTTGCATGACATCTTTTGTCCTACCCTCCCGTGGCAGCGGTGTCCTATTGGAAACTAATGGATATTAAGGCCTCCTTTTAATAGAGAACCGGAACAAAGCATTAACACATGGTGAATACATGAACTCCTCAAACTACGGTCATCGCCAAGAGTGGTCCCAACTATTGTCACTCCGGGGTTGCCGGATCATAACACGTAATAGGTGACTATAACTTGCAAGATCAGATCTAGAACATGGATATAATGGTGATAACATAAACGGTTCAGATATGAAATCATGGCACCCGGGCCCAAAGTGACAAGCATTAAGCATGGCAAAGTCATAGCAACATCAATCTTAGAACATAGTGGATACTAGGGATCAAGCCCTAACAAAACTAACTAGATTACATGATGAATCTCATCCAACTCCTCACCGACCAGCGAGCCTACAAAGGAATTACTCACTCCCGGTGGGGAGCATCATGGAATTAGCGATGGAGAAGGGTTGGTGATGACGAAGAACGAAGATCCCCCTCTCTGGAGCCCCAAGCAGACTCCAGATCTGGCCTCCCGATGAAGAACAGGAGGTGACGGCGGCTCCGTCTCATAGATCGTGATAATTCTTTCTCCCTGATTTTTTTCTGGAAAAATAGGATTTTATAGCGTCAGTTTTGAGGGTCTGCGGGGCCACCAGGTGGGGACAACCCACTTGGGCGCGCCAGGATAGGGGTGTTGGGAAACGTAGTAATTTCAAAATTTCCTACGCACACGCAAGATCATGGTGATGCATAGCAACGAGAGGGGAGAGTGTTGTCCATGTACCTGTTGGGGAACGTAGTAATTTCAAAAAATCCTACGCACACGCAAGATCATGTTGATGCATAGCAACGAGAGGGGAGAGTGTTGTCTACATACCCTCGTAGACCGTAAGCGGAAGCGTTATGACAACGCGGTTGATGTAGTCGTACGTCTTCATGATCGACCGATCCTCAGTACCGAACGTACGACACCTCCGCGTTCAGCACACGTTCAGCTCGGTGACGTTCCACGAGCTCACGATCAAGTAGAACTTTGGGGAAGAGCTTCGTCAGCATGGCAGCATGGTGACGGTGTTGATGAAGCTACCGACGCAGGGCTTCGCTTAAGCACCGTTACGATATGACCGTGGTGGATTATGGTGGAGGGGGGCACCGCACACGGCTAAGAAAGATCAATGATCAACTTGTGTGTCCTAGGGTGCCCCCTGCCCCTGTATATAAAGGAGCAAATGGGGAGGCCGACCGGCCCTTTGCAGGGCGCGCCAGGAGGAGGAGTCCTCCTCCTAGTAGTAGGACTCCCCTTTCCTACTCCTACTAGGAGGGGGAAAGGAAGGAGGAGAGGGAGAAGGAAAGGGGGGCGCCCCCCCTCCTTCCATAGTCCAATTCAGATCAGAGGGGGAGGGGGTGCACGGCCTGCCTTGGCCGGCCCTTTCTCTCTCCACTAAGGCCCATGTAGCCCATTACTTCTCTCGGGGGGTTCCGGTAACCCTCCAGCACTCCGGTTTTCTCCGAAATCACCCGGAACACTTCCGGTATCCGAATATAGTCGTGCAATATATTAATCTTTATGTCTCGACCATTTTGAGACTCCTCGTCATGTCCGTGATCACATCCGGTACTCCAAACTACCTTAGGTACATCAAATCACATAAACTCATAATATCGATTGTCACAAAACTTTAAGCGTGTGGACCCTACGGGTTCGAGAACTATGTAGACATGACCGAGACATGTCTCCGGTCAATAACCAATAGCGGAACCTGGATGCTCATATTGGTTCCTACATATTCTATGAAGATCTTTATCGGTCAAACCGCATAACAACATATGTTGTTCCCTTTGTCATTGGTATGTTACTTGCCCGAGATTCGATCGTCGGTATCTCAATACCTAGTTCAATCTTGTTACCAGCAAGTCTCTTTACTCATTCCGTAATGCATCCTCCCGTAACTAACTCATTAGTCACATTGCTTGCAAGGCTTATAGTGATGTGCATTACCGAGAGGGCCCAGAGATACCTCTCCGACAATCGGAGTGACAAATCCTAATCTCGATCTATGCCAACTCAACAAGTACCATTGGAGACACCTGTAGAGCATCTTTATAATCACCCAGTTACGTTGTGATGTTTGGTAGCACACAAAGTGTTCCTCCGGTAAATCGGGAGTTGCATAATCTCATAGTCATAGGAACATGTATAAGTCATGAAGAAAGCAATATCAGTAAACTAAAATGATCAAGTGCTAAGCTAACAGAATAGGTCAAGTCAATCACATCATTCTCCTAATGATGTGATCCCATTTATCAAATGACAACTCATGTCTATGGTTAGGAAACATAACCATCTTTGATCAACGAGCTAGTCAAGTAGAGGCGTACTAGTGACACTCTGTTTGTCTATGTATTCACACATGTATTGTTTCCGGTTAATACAATTCTAGCATGAACAATAAACATTTATCATGAAATAAGGAAATAAATAATAACTTTATTATTGCCTCTAGGGCATATTTCCTTCAGTACCCCCATAGATCGAAAGCAGAAGCGTTATGACAATGCGGTTGATGTAGTCGTACGTCTTCACGATCGGCAGATCCTAGTACCGAATATATGGCACCTCCGCGATCTGCACACGTTCAGCTCAGTGACGTCCCACGAACTCACGATCCAGTAGAGTATCGAGGGAGAGCTTCGTCAGCACAACGGCGTGATGACGATGATGATGAAGCTACCGGCGCAGGGCTTGGCCTAAGCACTATGACGATATGACCGAGGTGGATTATGGTGGAGGGGGGTTGAGGGAGTCCTGGATTAGGGGGTGTTCGGGTAGCCGGACTATACCTTCAGCCGGACTCCAGGACTATGAAGATACAAGATTGAAGACTTTGTCCCGTGTCCGGATGGGACTTTCCTTGGCGTGGAAGGCAAGCTTGGCGATGCGGATATTCAAGATCTCCTACCCTTGTAACCGACTCTATGTAACCCTAACCCTATCCGGTGTCTATATAAACCGGAGGGTTGTAGTCCGTAGGCAATCAACTCCATACACAACAATCATACCATAGGCTAGCTTCTAGGGTTTAGCCTCCTTGATCTCGTGGTAGATCTACTCTTGTACTACCCATATCATCAATATTAATCAAGCAGGAGTAGGGTATTACCTCCATCGAGAGGGCCCGAACCTGGGTAAAAAACATCGTGTCCCTTGTCTCCTGTTACCATCCGGCCTTGACGCACAGTTCGGGACCCCCTACCCGAGATCCGTCGGTTTTGACACCGACATTGGTGCTTTCATTGAGAGTTCCTCTGTGCCGTCACAATCAGGAAGGATGCCTTCTCCCGTCTTTAAAGACAACGTCGTTGCTAAGGGAGCCTTGGCTGTCGGCCAAATCCTCCTGCTAGGTGGTTTCCTCATGATCGCCTGTTCGGCTGTTGCACTGACGGTGACCTCTCGGGTCATCAAAAGCAACCTACACGTCAGCTCGGAGCTCGTCGAGCAACTAGATCCAATGGAGCTCTCTTCCGTAAACGAGCTCTTGGATCGCATCGCCGCCCTGGGGGTCGCTACGGATTACGACCAGGTTGGGCTTAAACCCGATCTAAGAGAAATTAACTCTCCCCAAGTCACCCACCACGTTGCCGTGGTAGAGGCGCAGTGCGGCGACCCTTCATCTATTTTAAGGACTAGCTACGTCCGAATTCCCGACCCCTCCAAGCCGGATACCCGCGGAGAGGAGGATGTAACTCAAGACCTGAGCTTAGGATCAGGCAACGGGATAGATTCGTTGGACAACATCCAAGAATCCGAACTTTAGAGTTCGGAAACTCTTCGGCCTCCGAATCTTGGATTGGGTGAGGTTTCAGATTCAACGACACCCGCCCACCCAAACATAAGCGATCTTTCCCAAATCAGGCAGAGGCCCGAGGAAACAGTACATCATTACTGGGCCAGATTCCTCCTGGTTATGAACAGGATAAAGGATTGCCGCGAGGGAGACGCAATCTCAATTTTCTGCAGTAATTGCACGGACGAGGGAATCCTTAACACCGTAAGTCGTCGCGATATTACATGCTTCGCTGACTTGGCGTCCATAGTACAAAAATACTGTGCGATGGAAAGCGCCTGGAAAACCGAAATAAAATTTTGGGATAATTCGGCCTTAAATAGTAATCCCGTCCGAACTAAGAGGGTGCATCATCATAGGACACCCGGGATAAACTCCAAAAAGCCAAAAACCCCTACAGGGCATGAAACCATACTGGAAAGATGGCTTGATGGACCCTGTAGAATTCACAGTACAGAGGACGCCACACCAACTCACAGCCTTAGAGCATGTTGGATACTCCGGCAGGTGGCCAAAATCGGCGAGGACCTCTTAATTCTGGAGGCCGCTGAAAGCCAGCCCAAGGACACCAGTACCGTTCTCACAGTCTTCGAGACTTTCGCATCAAACAATGGGCAAAAAAGAACACTCCGCAGCCTCGCCGAAGTCTATCAAGTTGCAACAATAAATCCATGGAGCGACACTGCCATTACCTTCAACGCAAGTGATGAACCTAGATTCCGAACAGCCCGAGCACCAGCCGCATTGGTCCTCAGTCCCATAGTGGACGGCTTTCGCCTCACCAAGGTGCTCATGGATGGAGGCAGCGGACTGAACCTCATTTATGAGGAAACCCTTCAAAAAATGGAAATAGACTGGAACCGCGTCGAGCGAAGCAGCACAACCTTTAGAGGAATAATCCCCAGTCAGGAAGCGCGCTGCACAGGAAAAATCACACTAGATGTGGTGTTCGGCACGCCAGATAATTGCAGGTCCGAAGAAGTCACGTTTCAGGTGGCCCCGTTTAAGAGCGGATATCACACTTTACTAGGGCGGGAAGCATTCACAATCTTCCAAGCAATACCCCATTACGGGTACATGAAGCTTAAGATGCCCGGGCCGAATGGAATTATCACCCTAGCTAGTGATCCGGACATAGCACTCCGCGCCGAAAACAAGACGGCCGCATTAGCCCTTGAGGCATTATCTGAAGCCTTAGCGGCCGATGAACTGACTACGCTGTGCTCCACGGTTAACAGGGATGATGTGATACTCGACAAAAGATCCAAATCCACATCCTTCAAGCCAGCTGACGAAATAGTCAAATTCCAGGTCCATCCAACGGACCCCAATAAAACAGCTTCCATCGGGGCACGACTGAACCCCGATATAGACGCCGCACTGCGAGAGTTCCTACGAGAGAAATGGGATATTTTCGCCTGGCACCCTTCAGACATGTCAGGGATCCCACGCAGGCTGGCTGAACACAGCTTAAATATCCTAAAAGGATTCAAACCTGTTAAACAAGCCCTTCGGCGTTTTTCCGAACCTAAGAGACAGGCTATGGGAGAGGAGCTAGCCAAGCTATTGGAGGCCGGATTCATTAGAGACATAAAACATCCGGACTGGCTAGCAAACCTGGTGATGGTACCAAAGAAGGACAAATCCTGGCGCCTGTGTGTCGATTTTAAAAACCTTAACAAGGCTTGCCCAAAGGATCCCTTCCCCCTCCCCCGTATCGATCAAATTATCGATGCCACCGCAGGACACGATTCGTTATGTTTCCTCGACGCATACTCCCATTACCATCAAATCAAGATGGCAGAATCAGACCAAGCCGCAACAGCATTCATCACACCATACGGCCCATTCTGCTTCAACACAATGCCCTTCGGGCTGAAAAACGCCGGCGCAACATATCAGCGCATGATCCAGACATGTCTGGCAAACCAGATCGGCAAAACAGTAGAGGCGTATGTGGATGATGTGGTCGTAAAATCAGAACATGTCGAATCTCTAGTAGACGACTTGGGGCGTACATTCGATAACCTCCGACAATATGACATCAAGCTCAACCCAGAAAAATGCGTCTTCGGCGTTCCAGCCGGAAAGCTCTTGGGCTTCATTGTATCCGGTAGAGGAATTGAAGCAAACCCAGCCAAGATCCGAGCTTTGTCACAATTGGTTGTCCCAAAGGACCTTAAACAAATACAAAAATTAACCGAGTGCATGGCGGCTTTAAGCCGCTTCATCTCCCGCTTGGGAGAAAAGGCACTACCCCTTTATCGCCTCCTTCGGCGCACCGAACACTTCAAGTGGACGGATGACGCCACGGCCGGACTGGATGAAATAAAAGCCATATTGTCAACAAACCCAGTCCTGGCCGCGCCAATCATCGATGAACCAATGTTATTGTACATTGCAGCAACACACCAAGTTGTCAGCGCAGTGCTCGTTGTCGAGCGGGAAACGGACGGACACAAATTACCCCTTCAAAGGCCGGTCTACTACGTGTCCACTGTCCTCACTCCATGCAAATCACGGCACCCGTATTATCAAAAGATTGCATACGCGGTATTCATGGCATCTCGGAAGCTACGACGCTACTTTCAAGAGTGTTCCATAACAGTAGCCTCGGAAGTGCCACTAAACGATATTATCAACAACCGTGATGCAACGGGCCGGATTGCAAAATGGGCCATCGAGCTTCTCCCGTTCGATATAACCTATAAGCCACGACGAGCTATTAAATCACAAGTTCTGGCCGACTTCGTCGCAGAATGGACGGAGGCCGAGCTCCCTAAAGAGTACGGCACATATTCAAACTGGATTATGCATTTCGACGGCTCCAAAATGTTGGTCGGACTGGGGGCTGGCGTCGTCCTGACGTCCCCCACAGGAGACACAGTCCAATATGTGCTCCAGATCATGTACACGGATTCCAACAGTGTAGCTGAATATGAGGCCCTCCTACATGGTCTCTGGATAGCAATATCCATGGGTATCCAGCGCCTAGAGGTACGTGGGGATTCAAACCTTGCGATATCCCAAATAAATGGAGACTTCGACGCCAAGGACCCAAAAATGGCAGCTTACCGCAACGCCGTCCTAAAAATGTCAGCTCGGTTCGAAGGGCTGGAGTTTCACCATATAGCCCGAGAAAACAATCAAGCAGCGGACGTCCTGGCACGCATCGGAGCAAAACGCGATGCAGTCCCCCCAACATCTTTTTGGAAAGATTGTTCAAGCCATTCGTAGCATGGGAGGGGGAACCCGCAAATAACAGCCCGGACCCAGCCGCACAACTCGACGCCGAACAATCTGACACAATTGGAGGCTCTGCCAATGAAATTACACCTTCAGCCCACGTAATAATGGCGGTTATCACCCCGTGGACAGAACCATTCCTAGCCTACCTTACTAGGCAGGAACTCCCAGAGGACCAAAACGAGGCCCGTTGCATAGTGCGGCGATCTAAAGCCTATAGAGTCCATGAGGGAGAGCTTTATAAGAAAAGCACTACCGGAGTCCTTCAAAGGTGCATCTCCAAAGAGGAAGGGCGGAACCTTTTGGCTGAAATTCATGCCGGACTCGGTGGTCATCACGCCGCTGCTCGGTCCCTTGTTAGCAAGGCTTTCCGTACAGGCTTTTATTGGCTGATGGCCCGGGCAGACGCTCAGGACCTAGTCCAACGATGCGCTGGTTGCCAACTTTTTGCCAACCAAAGCCACATGCCACCCACCGCACTCCAAACTATACCCATCACCTGGCCTTTTGCGGTCTGGGGGCTTGACATGGTCGGACCCCTTAAAGGTGGGACCGATAGGAAAAAATACTTACTGGTCATGGTGGATAAATTCACCAAATGGATAGAAGCCAAGCCTGTTAAAACGGTCGAATCCAGACCTGTGATAGACTTCATATCCAGGGTTGTACACCGTTATGGCGTCCCCCACAACATCATAACCGATAACGGTACAAACTTTACCGCCGACGAGGTAAAACTCTGGTGCAAAAACATGGGCATCAAGCTCGATTATGCTTCCGTCTATCACCCACAAACCAACGGCCAGGTCGAACGTGCAAATGGTCTTATTATGAGCGGCATTAAACCCAGACTGGTGCGGTCCCTCAAGGAATCTAACACGCACTGGGTAGAGGAGCTCGACTCCATGCTATGGGGGCTACGGACCATGCCAAATCGCACCACCGGATACACACCATTTTTTATGGTGTACGGCGCAGAGGCAGTTCTGCCCTGTGACATAATTCATGACTCACCTAGAGTGCGCATGTACGAAGAAAGAGAAGCCGAGCTCGATCGGCAGGACAACTTGGACGCCCTGGAGGAGGAGCGTGACGTGGCAAAAGCCCGTTCCGCATTTTATCAACAGCAGGCCCAAAGATATCAAAGCAGAGAAGTATGGGCCAAAAGTTACAATGTTGGTGAACTAGTTCTACGCCTGCCGGATAAGAAAAAGGACAAACTCAAGCCCAAGTGGGAAGGTCCATTCATAATCGACCAAGTCCTGACTGGCGGGGCGTACCACCTGCGAGATGCGTCGGATAACCGACTCGAGCCGAACCCGTAGAATGCCACCCGTCTCCGAAGATTCTATGCCTAGCGCCGGACTCTGCGTTCGTCTCCTTCCTCTGTCCATTTTTTGCATTTTTCTGTCTTACATTTCTCTCCTTCCCCTCTTTTCTTTTATAGCCCTTAAAGGCTTATCTAGTGACGCGCCACTCGCGCTCATTAAACCTGGGGGCTTCTTTAACAGAAGCTTATACGGGCTTCACGCCCAACACATGCGTCAAGCTTCCGCATGTACCTTTTTCTTCACCATTATATGCATCGATATGACTTAAGTTTTAGCCAAGCTGGGTTGCCTGGCTCCTGTGCTTACCCCTACGTTCCCGATTGTTCGGCTAGGCGGTAAAGGGAGCACCTCTGCGATTGTTACTGCCGGGTCAGCCGGATGTGTACCTCAGATTGGGTGAAGCCAAAAGCTAGCGTTCTTAAGGGAATATTCGGTCGGTGAGATAAAAGATGATCTTTTTACTCATTTTATGCGCCCCCAGATGCTTTTTTCTGCGTCTTTTTACACAGTCCGGACATGCACTTTAGGGCATGCCTCCCAGCGAAAGGAACCCCTAACGGAACTATTCTCTCTGGAAGATGTTTCTTACTAACCATGTAATATAACATAACTAGTTGGGCACTTGTCTGATAACGCACTAATGACCCCTATGCCTGGTCTCCACGCATACCACGGTTCTTATATAACCGCTATGGTATTCGGACACACTCCGGACCGTCAGGTCCCGAGGTTGAAGCGAAAAGGTCGGCAACGACAAACGATCTACAATCCAGCTAGAAGGCATTACACATGTCAATTCAAAATTACATAGTCATTCTGACTGATTGTATTCCTCTTCTATACCATCTAACAGGCTGTCTAATTTACAGTCCTGCTGGGAATACTTCGCGGCCAATTCTACTTGGCCGCATACTAAGCTCACAGGGATCTCCCTCCCGTCAGGCCCCACTGGTCCGACCTCGGCCATGTGGTTTGGGTCAGACTTCGTAAAACGGGTCTTCACCATGGCCCAGGCTTCCCTAGCGCCTTGTCGGCAGGTTGATATCTTCCACAACCGGAAGCACCGCCGAGCTCCCTTCAGCTTCTCTGCGAGCTCTCCAAGGCCCTCGGGCATGGAGTGGGCAGGCCATAAGGCTTGGGCAACACCTCGCATCGCCTGCCGAATTCGCTCGTGCAGTTGCATGAGTTTGGGAAGAAGGTCACCCGTAGAACCGGGCATCTCCTCTGCAGGACGACCTGTGAGCATACCTATAGACATTACTCTGTTAGTCGACTTCCTCGCCGAACTCTTTTTTCAAAGTTCGTTCAAGCACTTACTAAATATACCGCGTCGAAGCCACTGATTCTCCTTCATGGAGTCCGACAGCTGGCCACGAACATCTTTAAGTTCGACGTCCAGCCTGGTGTTGGCATCCTGAAGATCATTCTTCTCTCGCCTCACCTTTGTCAACGTACTCTCACCGGCCTTTAGCCGGCGTAAGAGTTGCTGCTTTTCTGGATCGAGTCCGGCGCCATCTGCAACATGATTTGTCAGATTTGCACCCACACCGCACAATACTAATCTTTCGAAGTGTATCTTACCCGAGGGGGTCTCTTTGGGCTCCCCCGCTGCGGCTAGTGGGGCCTCTAGTTGGGCCTTGCACTTTTCCAGCTCCTGGGACAGTACAATATTCTTCTCTGTAAGAACCTGCATATTAAATGATCCTTAAATCAGTTGCTCTAACTGTTTCAAGTCTCGGGGGCTACTGGTATATATATATTTGACCAAAATTTTCTTACCCGTATGTCTTTTACATACTGCTCCGTGGCTCTGGCTAAACCATTTCGAGCGGCACGGAGGTACGCATCTCCCGAATTAAAGGCATCTAAAGCCTCTTGGGAGAAACAAGCGTCGCGTAGAACTGTCTGGCGACACCTGTGGTTCATGGCACTCTCCACTTCAGAATTTGTGGCGGACAGCCTGTCCGCATCCTCTGTCGAAGGAGCGTCCGGCGCACGCCTTTTGCTCGCCTCCGCTTCCTGGCCAGACGTTGGAGCCTGGCTGGTAGAGGCGCGATTGGCAACCTCTCCGGATGTAGTCCAGCGAGGTCTCTTCGTTCTGAAGATAGCACGAACGTTAATATGCCCTGACAGAATAACACCAGGGAGACAGAGGGTGCGCTATACCTTTGCGCCGGCATCTCAGTCCGGACTACATTCCTTTTTGCCCCACGGGGCCCTGCGGCCCCTCGTTGGCTAGCCGCCGCAGGTTCGGCCTCTTGCCTCGGAAATCTCCCCTGCAAAACACGGTTGTCGTCAGAAACACCGGAATATGTGAGAGTGGAATCTCTCTCAAGGGAATGAGACTTCGGTTTCTGTCACCTGGGAGGCCGGGATTAACCCTGGGTAATCAGCCGTGATGGCTACCAAGGTATTGTCCTTGCTTAGCTGATGGAACACCCCGTCGATAAGCTCCACCGATATGTCCGGATCCTCTTCGGAGTCCGGATCAAGGGACCGTTCTGGGTCCTCGGGCTATGGAGGGCGGCTGTTTATATCCTTTACCACCTGTCGCAGTTCCTGCATTGAAGTTGTTAGACTACATATCTAACTGTGGGAGTATAAAACAAATGGGCAAGCGCAGTTGTTCACTTACCCAACTTGGAGGATCGTACATAGTAAATCCGGCCTGTGGGTTGACGCGGAGGAATTCCTCCTTTTCTCCCTTGTACAAAGAGGATAAGATCTTTACTAGAGCGGCAGCCGAGGCCGGCCCCTTACGACCGTAATGGGTGGCGTCATCCTCCCCGTTGAAATCCCACATGGGGTGGCCTCTGTATTGAAGTGGCTACACCCCCCGCATAATGCATGCGGCCATGACTCCAATCATGGTTAGTCCGGAATGAGCCAACAGTCTTATCCGGCCCATCAGGTAAAGGACGTCTTTGTCACTTTCTCTCTGAGAGCTCCGCGGACGCCAGCTCAAGCGTTTCTTCAATAGAGCACTGTTGAACTCAGGGAGACCGACCCGGATAGGGTCCGGTAGTGGGACATCATCTATGTAGAACCATTCGGAAGGCCAGTCCTCGGACGCCTTCTTTGGGGTTCCGGATAGGTATCCGGTCCCGGCGATACGCCATACTTCGGCCCCGCCCACTTGGTAAATAGACCCCTCTTTAGAACGGGGCACCAGACAGAATAACCTCTTCCACAGCGCGAAATGAGCCTCAACACCTAAAAATAGCTCACAAAGGGCGACGAAACCCACAATATGCAGTACGGAGGCGGGCGTGAGATTGTGCAGCTGGAGGCCGTAGAACTCCAGAAGCCCGTGGAGAAATGGGTGAATTGGAAATCCCATTCCCCTTATTAGATAGGGGACAAGGCACACCCGCTCTCCGTTAGAAGGATTGGGGGTGCTCTCCGCTTGTTTTCCGCCATTGTAGGTGGCGAGACCGACTCTGACCGGGACCATGTATGCCTGAGGGAGGAATCCCTTGGCCTGAAGCGACGCTAACTTGCTATGCGGGATGGTGCAACTCTCCCAGTCCCCGGGTTTGGGACCGGAGGGGCGAGGGGAGGAGCTGCGACGGCTGGTCATGTTGGAATGGACCTTTGCTGGAAGTGCTCTGATGATAACTCGCGGAGAAGATGTGGTTTGGACCTAAATCCTCATCCCGTTAAATAGGCGGCTCGCTTATGCGGCTAGGGGTGTGGATGTAAAAACACCCCGGCTTTTCGCATTTGTTTGACACGTGGAAGACGGCCATTATTGGGCGTGGAAGCCGAGGAGCACTACATTACAAAAATCGGACATTATTCCTACATGTACACAAGATTTGGACAAGAACACGCCTTGCAATGCCGAACAATCTGCGCGCCGGACTCGTCGTCATTGAAGCCCGGTTCGGGGGCTACTGAGGGAGTCCTGGATTAGGGGGTGTTCGGGTAGCCGGACTATACCTTCAGCCGGACTTCAGGACTATGAAGATACAAGATTGAAGACTTCGTCCCGTGTCCGGATGGGACTTTCCTTGGCGTGGAAGGCAAGCTTGGCGATGCGGATATTCAAGATCTCCTACCCTTGTAACCGACTCTATGTAACCCTAACCCTATCCGGTGTCTATATAAACCGGAGGGTTGTAGTCCGTAGGCAATCAACTCCATACACAACAATCATACCATAGGCTAGCTTCTAGGGTTTAGCCTCCTTGATCTCGTGGTAGATCTACTCTTGTACTACCCATATCATCAATATTAATCAAGCAGGAGTAGGGTATTACCTCCATCGAGAGGGCCCGAACCTGGGTAAAAAACATCGTGTCCCTTGTCTCCTGTTACCATCCGGCCTTGATGCACAGTTCGGGACCCCCTACCCGAGATCCGCCGGTTTTGACACCGACAGGGGTGATGACCCACAAGTGTTGGGGATCTATCGTAGCCTTTTTGATAACTAAGAGTGTCGAACCCAACGAGGAGCAGAAGGAAATGATAAGCGGTTTTCAGCAAGGTATTCTCTGCAAGTACTGAAATTATCGGTAACAGATAGTTTTGTGATAAGGTAATTTGTAACGAGTAGCAAGTAATAAAAGTAAATAAGGTGCAGCAAGATGGCCCAATCCTTTTTGTAGCAAAGGACAATCCTGGACAAACTCTTATATGAAGGAAAGCGCTCCCGAGGACACATGTGAATTATCGTCAAGCTAGTTTTCATCATGATCATATGATTCGCGTTCGGTACTTTGATAATTTGATATGTGGGTGGACCGGTGCTTGGGTACTGTCCTTACTTGGACAAGCATCCCACTTATGATTAACCCCTATTGCAAGCATCCGCAACTACAACAGAAGTATTAAGGTAAACCTAACCATAGTAATGAAACATATGGATCCAAATCAGCTCCTTACGAAGCAACGCATAAACTAGGGTTTAAGCTTCTGTCACTCTAGCAACCCATCATCTACTTATTACTTCTCAATGCCTCCCTCTAGGCCTATAACGCCTGGATAATTAAGCTACATTATTCCTCTGCTGATGGTGCCACGTCACCACGATTACTGTTGCTAAACTCGCGTTGGTTCGAGAACCGGTTCAAATTTCAAATTTAAAGTTAAGTCAAACAAATAAAGTTTTCAAAAGTCAAAACAAAAATGTTCATTGGGTTGCAAATATTCACTAACTAATTATCATGTGGCAACCAACATCATTTGGCTCTTCCTTTAATCCCTAGGAAAATATAAAGTGGCCCAACAGCATATTAATTGACCTATTCAATTTCTAAAAATGCTTGAACAATTCCGTTGGCTCTAAAACTTTTTATGCGACACCACAATGTTGTTTTTGAAGTGTGTGCCAAATTTCAAGTTTGACTAAATTCATTTTTGTCACTCAAATAAATATGAAAAGTGGCTAACTGAAATACATAAAAGGGGAAAATAGAAAATGGCCTTACTAAACTGCTGTGCAACTGGGTCATTCATGACCATAGTGCTTTCGGCCCAGCCCAACTGGCTTTTCCTCCACCTCCCGCTACAGGAGACAAAGGGAGTGCGTGTCACGCATCCATGGCGCCTTGGCCATGGATGGCCTCCACGTTGCCTCTCTGAACCTACAAATAAGTCCCTCGAAAACCCTAGCTTGTGCTCATCCGATTCCCTCCCGTTCCCCATCGCACCCACTCTTCCTCGGCTCGGAAACGAGCTCGGAGCTACTGCTACTACCCCTTTCTGCTGCTGGCCGTTGCGTGCTACTACTCCTAGGCGCCACTGCTGCTGCTCTATCTGCTGTTGCCGCTAGCCCATGCCTTGCTACCTGTCGCTGCCGCCGCTGTCTTCGCTGCTGCCGGCCGCCCTGCCTCGCGTCGGCACCGCTCTCTGCGTCGCGCCTGACCATAGCCAGTTCCCCGCTCGCCCATGCCGCGACCGCCATGTGCGCGCCACGCCACGTCCAGCCACGCCACGCCACGCCACGTGCGCGCGCGTCCGCGCCCGAGGCCGCACTCCCACCCTCTTGCTCCGGCCGGCCGTGGCTGCCATGGCCTTGCCTCGCCGTCCACTAGATGATGTGCTAGCAGGGCGAGCGCTCCCAGCCCCTGGCCTTTGGGCCAGTGCCCAGTGGGGCCCACGCCTTTCTCTATAAAAAAGATTTTTAAATATATATAATAAATAATAAATATATAATTAACTTAATTAATTTGTTTAATTAAAATAATTACTTAATTAGCCTAATCACTGGATTAGTTAAAACTGGAATTAATTAATTAAACCTAGTCTATGACAGGGGGACCCCATCCCCTATTGACCAGTCAAACTTTGACTGGTCAACCGGGACGCCCTTGGACCCACTGTCAGCCTCTTATACATACTGTTGGGTACATTTCTGGGTACCCCTAGCATTTAGCTATATAAATTTGAATTAATTAAATATAATAAATTCAGAAATTCTAGAATATTAGTAAATCATTGAAAAATAATCCATAACTCGGATGAAAAAGTGTTACACATGAAAGTTGCTCAGAACGACAAGACAAATTCGAATGCGCGGTCAGTTCGTCCGCCGCATGTCCCTATCATAGCGGACATGCAACCTTTCCCCTCTAGTTTGTCTGTCCGAAAATGCCAAACTTCGGGAAAGCATTCCCGGATGTTATCCCCCTTCGCCGGTAGCGTGCAGCACATGGTTAGAGCACGTCTAGCTCTGCCTGCTGTCCTGTTATGCTCTTGCTTGCTATGTATTTACTGTTTCTCCCCCCTCTTCTCTTTGGTAGACCTTGTGATGGCTCCCGTTGCCACTGTGATTGACTATGTCACCGACGACCCCTCCTTCTCATCTGAGCAACCAGGCAAGCCCTCCCTTGATCACCAGATATCACCTATTCTTCTTTCTACTGCTTGCATTAGAGTAGTGTAGCATGTTACTGCTTTCCGTTAATCCTATCCTGATGCATAGCCTGTCATTGTTGCTACAGTTATTGATACCTTACCTGCAATCCTAAATGCTTAGTATAGGATGCTAGTTTATCATCAGTGGCCCTACATTCTTGTCTGTCTGCCATGCTATACATTCTTGTCTGTTTGTCTGCCACGGGTATATATTTACATACATAATATATGATACTTGGGGTGACTAAAGTCGGGTCGGCTCGTAGAGTACCCGCGAGTGATTCACGGATTGGGTCCGAAAGGACGTTTGTCCCGGCGGCCCTCTAAGTGGATCTTTGTGGCGGAGCGACATGGCAGGTTGAGACCACCTAAGAGAGAGGTGGGCCTGGCCCAGGTCGGCGTCCACGGTTAATTCAATTAACACGCTTAAAGAGATCTGGGTATTTGATCTGAGTCTAGCCATTGGCCTATACGCACGAACCAACTACACGGGAACAGTTATGGGCACTCATGTCATGGTATCAGCTGAAGCCTTCATGACGTCAGCGACTGAGCGGCGCGTGCCGGATTGGACTGGAACGCCTGCTCTTGTATTAGGGAGGCTAGGTCTGCTTCCGACTGCCCATACAACATGCAGGTGTGCAATGGGCGATGGGCCCAGACCCCTGCGCCATAGGAGTTAGACCGACGTGCTGACCTCTCTGTTGTGCCTAGGTAGGGCTACAACGTGTTGATCTTCTGAGGCCGGGCATGAGCCAGGAAAGTATGTCCCACCAAAGGGGATCGAGCGTGTTGGGAAATGTGGTGCACCCCTGCAGGGAAGTTTGTCTATTCGAATAGCCGTGTCCCTCGGTAAAAGGATGACCCAGAGTTGTACCTTGACCTTTTGACAACTAGAACCAGAATCTTAATAAAACACACCCTTCCAAGTGCCAGATACAACCGATGATCGCTCTCTCACAGCGCAACGAGGGGAGGATCGCCGGGTAGGTTTATGCTATGCGATGATACTTGGTGAACTTACCATCTACTCTCTTCTACATGCTGCAAGATGGAGGCGGCCAGAAGCGTAGTCTTTGACAGGACTAGCTATCCACCTCTTATTCCGGCATTCTGCAGTTCAGTCCACATATACTACCCCCTTTCATTAATACCAATGCATATGTAGTGTAGCTCCTTGCTTGCGAGTACTTTGGATGAGTACTCACAGTTTCTTTGCTTCCCCTTTTCCCCCTTTCTATACCCGATTGTTGCAACCAGACGATGGAGTCCAGGAGCCAGACGCCACCATCGTTGACAACTTCTACTACACTGGAGGTGCCTACTACTACGTGCAGGCCGCTGACGGCGACCAGGAGTAGTTTAGGAGGATCCCGGGCAGGAGGCCTGCGCCTCTTTCGATATGTATCCTAGTTTGTGCTAGCCTTCTTAAGGCAAATTTGTTTACTTATGTCTGTACTCATATATTGTTGCTTTCTCTGACTTGTCTATGATCGAGCCCTTGTATTCGAGCCCTCGAGGCCCCTGGCTTGTAATATGATGCTTGTATGATTTATTTTATTTGTAGAGTTGCGCTGTGATATCTTCCCGTGAGTCCTTGATCTTGATCGTACACGTTTGCGTGTATGATTAGTGTACGGTCAAATCGGGGGCGTCACAAGTTGGTATCAGAGCCGACTGCCTGTAGGTAGCCCCCTTCCCAACTCCTTGGCCGAAGTTGAGTCTAACCATCCAAAACTGTTTTACTAACATGGATGTGTGTCTCACGGGCCCACGTTGCCATTGGGTGGTATTAGGATCTTTTATTCCTCGTCTATACTCTGGGACTCTTATCTCTCTTCTACTCGAGCTAAATGGTTTTACTAACTCTAACTCTATGTTCTCGTAACTACTTCCTCCGGAGAGGCACTCGATACAGATGATCGCTTGATGCCCTAGAAGATTTCGAAGTTACTCTCCGATGTTCCCTCGATACCTTGTGCCATCGCTTTTGCAATTCGATTCCATCGATAAACCCCAATGGATAACCAAGTACACCTGCCATTCATACAATGATTCCTCGTTGATCTTGTTATTATAAGATACCTCAAAATTCTCTCTATTGTTTTGAGAATACTTTGTGCCTACTGCCTTGCAGTTCTTTGCCACATGAATACCCCTATGGATATTTTCTCGCACTTACCAAGTATCCGCTCATCACCAGTTGTTCAGGCGTTTCACAAAAGTCTTCGATATACTATTCGATCCTCTGAAAATCCTTAGCAGCTTATTGCTCTACAAATACTTGTCTGCTTGCATGAGGGATGCTTCCCATATGCCTAGAAATATCCATTTGTCTCCTTTGACACCGTCATGTTGATCCTATTGATTCAACATGAGTGCGAATGCACACAATCATCGGTTGATCCTTTTAAATTATATTTCTGGCTCAGTTGTCATTTTGAACATGAGTTGGTTATCGACCAATCAAATTGCCATCGATTGTACCCCTAAGTCTATTCAACTTATCTTTTTTAATCAGAACGTTGGCTTTTGATCCCTTGATTTGGAAATGATAATTCCTTTGTATTTGAGCTTTGAATTAGTCAGTTTTTCTATAATCCGATGCCCTTTCGTTCCTAATTCCTCTGGTAGAGTATCGATACTCGCATCAGTTCCGTTGTAGACCACAAGACCCATTGTTGGATTATTATCCGACAGTGTCCTTCCTATTCAATAACCTTGTGAGCCTTCGCATGGGTATATAACGCCTTTGGTAATTTGTATCCTCTGCTTTGTTAACCATACCCTACTTTCGAGCTTGTATTATTTACTCCGAAGTTTGTGGTATATGTTCCTAAGATGCCCCGATGGGTTGAACCAATGCCTTCCCTAATTTGTGTGAACCCGGAAATTTCTATGGGTCATACTCTACTGGTGTTATGCCAGATAAAAATTTCTACACTACAACTTCGTCAAATGCGAGAAGTAATTGAGAGGTTATGCATTGAAGAAGTGGGAGTCGACCTTGAACTTTGTGTTCATGCCCATGGACCCGATGTAGGACTTATCATGGAAGCTGCTCGTAAAAATAATTATTTCCTTGGTACTAATTCATCTTGCACATGTGTATTGATCTTTTGTAATCATGGTTTCGGCCATATTAATATCTCTTGATTCCTTTCTCAGACAGGTTAGAATACTTGTCTTCAGCAAATCGATCTGCCTGTCTAACCTCTATACTGAACCACCTCGAGTATTAACCCCCCTACTATCTCGAGGATATCATCCTATTGTACTACGTTCTATGAATTTTCTGATGGAGTGATACTTTTCCCTGTCATAGTCACTCCACGGGTTCTGGATTGTCGTCAACCGAGACCACCGAACAATGCATCGATTTTGCTCGGTGATTCAAAAGCCCTAGTACTTGTTGTTGGGAAGTTTACTACTCCATCATGCCATCCCTAGCCTGATCGGCTACATATTTATCGTGCTAATCCTAACCGTGCTTATAGGTCCTCCTTTTTCGGTGCACATTTTATTTCGCAATGAGCTAAGTCGGTGTCAAACTTTCATCATCCTATCGTTTTGCTTGCATAGCCTGAGTTCGAGCGTAATATCCGTGGTCCCATTGACCTTGAACTTTATTCCATCTGATTTGATCATTTTGCTGATTGACTTCATCTTCTTGTAACCCCTCGCCAAATGCGTCATGATCAGTGTCGGTGTCAAAACCGGCGGATCTCGGGTAGGGAGTCCCGAACTATGCGTCTAGGCCGGATGGTAACAGGAGGCAAGGGACACGAAGTTTTACCCAGGTTCGGGCCCTCTCGATGGAGGTAAAACCCTACGTCCTGCTTGATTAATATTGATGATATGGGTAGTACAAGAGTAGATCTACTGCGAGATCAGAGAGGCTAAACCCTAGAAGCTAGCCTATGGTATGATTGTTGATGTGTATGTTGTCCTACGGACTAAAACCCTCCGGTTTATATAGACACCGGATAGGGTTAGGGTTACATAGAGTCGGTTACAATGGTAGGAGATCTTCATATCCGTATCGCCAAGCTTGCCTTCCACGCCAAGAAAAGTCCCTTCCGGACACGGGACAGAGTCTTCAATCTTGCATCTTCATAGTCCAGGAGTCCGGCTGAAGGTATAGTTCGGCTATCCGAACACCCCCTAATCCAGGACTCCCTCAGTAGCCCCTGAACCAGGCTTCAATGACGACGAGTCCGGCACGCAGTTTGTCTTCGGCATTGCAAGGCGGGTTCCTCCTCCAAGTACTTCATAGAAGATTTTGAACACAAAGATAGTGTCCGGCTCTGCAAAATAAGTTTCCACATATTGCCATAGAGAGAATAATATTTACACAAATCTAATCTGCTGACGTATTTCGTAGCGTGACATACCACGGCCAAGCCTTTATCCGAGTCGTTTCAGTATCCCACCTCAGCGCGTTATGCGAGGCGGTTTCCTTAGCATGTCTTGTTAAAGCAGAGTTCGTGTCCCCTTATTCCGGGATTCTCATCAATACGGGCGTGGGTAACCAAACCGCTTCTAGGATTCCTAGATCATAGGCAAGTCCAAACGGACACGGAGAGGACGCTCGATATCCACCCTCTTTATAAAGGGATAAGGCCTTTTATTTTTCCCTCCCGTGCTCAATTGAATCCTTCCCCCACCTCAAGCTCAAACGCCCAAAGTTCAGGTCAGGCGCTCCGAACCTTCAGCCATGTCCGGATCTAGCCTTCAAGGCCGATGGGTGCCTTCCTCCGTCACGGAAGAAGACGTCAAAAAGTTGAGGGAGGACAGATATCTGACCGCCGAGATTCTGCATCGGCTGCCTCCCCGGGGGCAGGCCGTCCCCTCCCCCGAACCCAACGAGAGCGTCATGTTCGTCTCCCACTTCCTCCGAGGTCTAGGCCTTGCATTGGATCCTTTTGTCAGGGGCTTGATGTTTTACTATGGGCTAGATTTCCATGATCTAGCTCCGGACTCCTTTCTCCATATCATGACGTTTATTGTTGTGTGCAAGGCCTTCCTCCGGGTTACCCCTCACTTTGGCCTATGGCTCAAGACTTTTGAAGTAAAGCCGAAGATGATCGAGGGGCAACATGCGGCGTGTGGAGGTGCCTCAATACGCAAGATGACAGGAGCTGCGTGGCCCAAAGGTTCCATTCCAGAGGTGTCTGAATTGTGGCAACAGGAGTGGTTCTACATCACGGCTCCTAGAAGTGCCAAGTGGGCGACCGCCCCCGTTTTCCGCCCGGGCCCTCCTCCACAACTAATGTCATGGATTAGTAGAGGATTGAGCTGGGGTCCGGCCAAGGACGTGCCTATACTGCAAAGCCACATTCAAGATCTCTTTAATGGAGATTTCAGTTTGGTCGCGGTAACACAAGTTATGCTGGTTCGTCAAGTCCAGCCTTGCAAACGTCGGCCTCTTCGCTTGTGGGAGTTCAATCTCGAGGGACCGCGCGCCATTCAAAATTTCCTCGGCCTGACGCACGAGGAGATGTACAAGTCGTTCTTCGGACCTCAAGTGGAGTGTCCGGAAATCACCGAGGACGCGGGCCTGAGTAGCAACCGCGCCGCCGAGCAGGTAAGGCGTCTTCCGACCGAGCGTACTACCTCTTCTTTGATGCTAAGTTATTTCTGAGAGTTTGCTTTTTGACCAGGACTGGCTAACGTAGGCGAAGTTGATTCGGTGCTCGGCCCCCCTCCTTGAGGGTTTGGAAAATCCAATATTGGAAAAGATGCTCCAGACCGCACCTCGCCCGGAGCCTTTGAAGGAAAATGCGGGCGGTCGTGGGCCCCCAACGCTGGCCGCTCTAGCCGAGGGAGGGAGCGTCTCCACGAAGGAAGATGATCAGAAGAGGAAAAGGATTGCGTCTGGGGATTCAGAAGCCAAAGCTTCCAAACGGGAGAAGAAGTCTCCCACAGAGGGTCCTACCCTGGGGGTGCGGTTGCCGCACAAAGTCCGCGGGGGGATCAATTCTCCCACGAGTCGTAAGTGACCCAAAATAACTTGATAGTACAAATATGTCATCTTTTCTTCTGAGAAGGTAACCACTGCATGTATCTTTGCAGTTCGGGCCTTAGCCCCTCTCAAATGAGCTCGTCTTCGAGGGATCTTCTTCCATAGATGATGGAGAGCGAAACGCCTCCTCCGGACTCCTCCGCTCCGGAAGCGGGCGACCCTAAAGTGTCGTCGCGGAGGGCCTCTCCGATTCCGGCGAGGCCAGAAGATAATCCCGTCGACCCCCGAAGTTCCCAGTGTCCGGCTCCCGAAGGGAGCAGACAAGCGAGTCCGACACCGTCTAGTGTGCGGTCGGATGTTCTGAGGGAGTTGGTGGGGCGAGCGGCCATCTCAGATGGACACCGTGTGCTGATGAATACGGTGATGGTGAGAATCTCGTCCGCCGAAAGCAGATTGCATAAAGCTTTTATGAGTCTACTGACAGGTTTTGAGGTACGTAAAATAATGTATGATAGTCCTGCACATGCTAAGTGTGCCCTGTGTAGATAATAGCCCCTGAGACTCTGGTTGTCGTTGAGAACGACGACGATCAGAGGATCATAATCCCAGGTAGTAACCATACTGCTTTTATGAGCAGGTGATGGAAGCTCCGGTGGCTAGCCGGACTAGCGAGTTTGCCCATTTAAAATGGTAGTTGGATGCAGCAGATGCTGACATCGAGCTTGTTAACAAAAGGCTGGACGAGGTGCAGGGTAGGTGTTATTATCTGGTAAACGCCACATAGTAAGAGCAACATGAAGCCAGTATATTTAACATGTTATTACTGCAGATGGAGCTGCCACTATTGAAGCCTTGCGGGCGGAACTTGCCCGAGCCAAGGAACAAGCGAGATTGGGTAATGCGGCTGCTTTGAAGGCGGCTGAAGAGTTGCGAGCCGAGAAGGCCGCGCATGGCGAGAGCCGGGATAAGATGGCCAATATGGTCGTAGAATTGAAAGCCGTCGTCGACCGTTGCCGGGCTCTTGAAAAGGAAAACCAGGCAAAGGCATCGGACCTTGAGAAGGCTGCTGCAACGGGAAAAGACCTCCGCTCTGCTATGACGGCAAAGAAGGAGGAGCTGCGGGAAGCCGGGGATATTGTAGCCGGGAAATCCTTTATGCTGCAGAGGAAGTTTGGAGATCCACGGTATGCCCCTCTGGATCAGCTGTGGAGTTCAGGGGATGTGTATATGGATTTGGCGGCGAGCGCTGCCGATGCGGCCAAATACTTCCAGAGTCAGACGGACCGTGAAGTAGACCAGCTGTTTTGGAAACAATTCCTTTCTCCCGAGCGTCCGCTTTCATTGGCGGACCAATTAGCCGAATGGGCCGAACTAAATAGGTTGTCCGGACTCTCCATGAGGTCTGTTGTGGATCAGCTATGGCCGGGAAGGTCGAAACCGAGCAGCTATTTCGGCTTGGTGCAGCAGTTCCTTGACGTGGTGCCGCGCATAAATGCGATGAAGAGGTCAACGTGCATAGAAGGCGCACGAATGGCCTTTGCCCGTGCTAAAGCATACTGGGCAGAGATGGATGCTACCACGGTTGCAGTGCAGGATTCGGCCATAGGTCGAAGGGCTGCTGAGCACTACTTTGAGGAAGTTCTTGAGGGTGCTCGTTTGATAGAGACCCAGTGCTCAAAAAATATTATGTTTGAGTGACATGTAATCTCATTGTAAGCGAAATGCTTTTATAAATTTTCATAAGGCTACTTTTATACTTCTGCCTGAAAGTAATGTGATGCCTCGTGGGCGGCCGTTTATGTATACATGTGTATAACCTGAAAGATTGCAGTCGTCGGCTTCAACCCCCACGCATATAATGCGGAGGTGTTCGCAGAAACACGCGTTCACACTTAACCCAACGTCTTGGTCCTATTAAGGAGGTGATAGCGGAGCGAGCGAGGCAACCGGACTATAATGCTTGAACACTTTCACTTAGCCATAGGAGTTTGATAGTGGGGCTACTAGATAGCCCCTGGTGGCTCCGCACTCTCCCGATCCCGGGGTGCGTATATGCCTGGGCGGAAAGTGGCCCTTCATTAAGGCGGAGGAATTCTAACATTCCCATGGGTCATCGAGTGGTTGACCAGTCTCGCGCTAGATCATGACAGTCAGTTTTCGGCTTTCTCTACTGAGGTGCTCGTCCGAATGAACCAGGGCACAATCGCAGTAGTTCTCCTAGTGCTACCTTAGCCGGTAAAGCGGAACATAAGGCACCAAAACACAGGAGCCGGGCAAACCCAACATTTGACCAAAGACAATGATTCGGAGCTGATGCATATAGGGCCAAACTCGCGACGCCGAATACTCCCTAAGGTATTCGGTCTTTGTGGTATAAACCGGGCCTAAATAATGGCCTTCGTAAGAAGCCCCTTATGGTCTGGCGTGGCCACATGCCAAGACGTCAGCATCCTTATCAACGGTGGATATGTATCAACAAGAGACAGTAAAAAAGGTTTACGCAGGGTCTTAATCTGAAAAGAATCATTGGAGCGGGTCCCTGCTGCACGTCTGCGCCTGTGTCTCCGTTGTGCCGTATCCTGGACGGGTGTGTCACGATGATCGTCTGCAAAAGAGAGGAATTTAGGTGAAAAAGGTTGTCGTGCAAAAAGATAATTACAAAACTATGCATAATTCAAGATGAGGAGGAATGACCACATGTCTGTGCATGTTGAGCCCCTTGTAATAGGGGTGTGACCATTTATTCAGTATAAGTAGTGGCGCCGGACTCGATTAGTTGTGTCTGAGGTCTTGACGACCTATAGGGCGCTTTGGCTAGTCCGGGCGCCTTTAGTGTGTGGCTGCCAAGGCAGCCTCACTCTCTTCGGCGCGTAGAGATCGCTTGATATTTCCGTCCACTGAGATGATGTCGCGTGGACCGGGCATCTTGAGTGTGAGGGAGGCGTAGTGTGGTATTGCATTAAAGCGAGCGAAAGCTTCGCGCCCGAGCAGTGCTTGATAGCCACTTTGAAACGGAGCGATGTGGAAGGTTAAATGCTCGCTACGGAAGTTATCGGGGGAGCCGAATATAACTTGTAGTAGGAGGGAGCCCGTACAATGAGCCCCTGGGCCTGGCGTTACTCCTTCGAAGGTAGTGTTGCTATGGCGAATTTGTGTTGGGTCTAACCCCATCCCGCGGATTGTATCCTGGTATATTAGGTTTAGGCTGCTGCCGCCGTCCATCAAGACTCGGGTGAAGTGATATCCGCCAATTACTGGGTCTAATACCAAGGCAACCCATCCTGCGATTCGGATACTTGCTGAGTAATCACGATGGTCGAAAATGATCGGTTGAGACGACCATTGGCAGGACTTCGTGGTGACAGGCACTTGGGTATATTTTCCTGGGGGTGTCGTATTGTTTTTTCCCTTGATCATGTGTAGTACGTTTACTGTTTTGACTTCTGGTGGGAATTTCTTTTGTTCCCCAGTGTCTTGCTTGGGAGGCTCGTCCTCGTCTTCACTTGGTGTATCCTCCCCCTTGTGTATGGCGTTGAGCTTGCCGGACTGCTTGAAGACCCAACATTCTCTGTGGGTATGATTAGCGGGCTTGCTAGGGGTACTATGTATCTGACATACCTGGTCCAGAATTTTGTTGAGGTTGGACGGTTCATCCCTGGTGCCTTTAGTGGGCGGATTTTGACCTGGCTGGGAGCTTTTGAATCCGGCATTTACTGCCGTGCCCTTCGTGTTGTCTTCTTTATTCCGGCGTTTGATATTGCTGTTGCGCCGTGATTTCCCGTTTCCATCTCTAACTTCAGATGTACTGGGGTCGCTGGTGCTGCATCTGGCCAGCCAGCTATCCTCACCCACGCAAAAGCGAGTCATGAGGTTTGTTAATGCGGCCATCGTTCTCGGCTTATTTTGGCCGAGGTGTCTGGTGAGCCATTCGTCACGGACGCTATGCTTGAAAGCTGCCAAGGCTTCAGCGTCCGGACAGTCGACAATCTGGTTCTTTTTAGTGAGAAACCTGTTCCAAAGCTTTCAGGCTGACTCTCCGGGCTGTTGAGTTATATGACTCAAATCGTCCGCATCCGGAGGTCGGACATAAGTTCCTTGAAAATTTGCCCGAAAGGCATCTTCGAGCTCTTCCCAACTTCCAATGGAGCTTTCGGGGAGGCCTTTGAGCCAGTGACGAGCTGGCCCTTTGAGCTTGAGGGGTAATATTTGATGGCGTGGAGATCATCTCCTCGAGCCATATGGATATGAAGGATATAGTCCTCAATCCAAACCCCAGGGTTTGTTGTCCCATCGTATGCCTCTATGTTTACGGGCTTGAATCCCTCTGAAAATTCATGGTCCAGCACCTCATCGGTGAAACATAGGGGGTGTGCGGCACCCCTGTAACTGGGTTTACCGCGTTGTTCTGATGCTTGTTGTGTTGCATTGTATGCTGGGGCGCGCTTACGTGGTCCATAGATGGATCTTGTTGCGTCGTCCTTTGGGTGCGAGCCCTCGCGTGGGTCGCGTGTTGTATTGTGAGCGGCATTGTATGCCGTTCTGTGTTGATAGAGGGGTCGTCTATCCGACCAGGTGGTTGCTTTGACATTTGGTTGTGGGGGGTTGGAGGCCTCCTCATCGAATTCGGGTAGCAGCTTCCGCTTTGGGTAGCTCTTTGAGGGGCGATCGTCGCCGTACATTGCTGCTGTATTAAGTATTTTACTCCATCTGAATTGGAGTTTGTTTTGCGCGGCCTTGAGCCTTCGCTTCTGCTTTTTAAGGCTCCTTGTGGTGGCAACGAGCCTTTCGCGGGCATTCTGATGCTCCGAGTGCCTATCCGGCGTTATGTCGTCCGGACCATTATCCCTGATAGGATTTGTTTGTTCGGTTTGGATATCCGAATTGCCGTTGTCCGGCAGCGGTTCGCCCTGCTCCAGCGCTGGGTCTATGTGATCGCTATTTCTGTCGAGGCGGGATTTGTGGCGGCGCTTGCGTCACCGTTTTGACTGCTTTTCGAGGGAACAGGCCTTCGGTGCGTCCTTCCGCTCCTCGTCGTCATCTTTTGGTGCGTCCACCGTGTATACATCATATGACGAGGTGGCGTTCCAGGGCCCAACAGGGGCTGGTTCTTCATTGTCTCCTTCATCGGCGTTCATACCGTCGATGTCTTCGGAGTCAAAGTCGAGCATGTCGGTTAAATCGTCGGCAGTGGCTACAAAGTGGGTGGTGGGTGGGCTTTGAATGTCTTCATCGTCCGTACTCCAACCTTGCTAACCGTAGTCCGGCCAGGGCTCTCCTGATAAAGAACGAGACTTCAGTGACTTCAGGATATCGCCGAAAGGCGAGTGCTGAAAGACGTCCACGGCCGTGAACTCCATGATCGGCGCCTAATCGGATTCGATCGGCAGGGGTGCGGAGGGTTCAGAGTCCAAAGAATAATCCGGCTTCGTGGAGTCATGAGTCTCGCAAAGTACGGGGCTGGTGTTCGGCTCAACCGCTGTTGGGATCACAGCCCCCGAGGTGGTGTCCAACCGCCCATCCTCGATCGGCGCGACTGGCTTCGAACTAAGGGTCGAAGCCGACGCGGGTGTGGCCTCCAGGGCACTGTTCGGCGGCAGAGCTAGATCATGCTTGTCGTGACAGTGCAGCGCGCTCGGCGGTGGTTCGAGTCCGTCGAAGATCAAGTCCCCGCGGATGTCAGCCGTGTAGTTTAAATTTCTGAATCTGACCTAACGGCCAGGGGCGTAGCTTTCGATCTGCTCTAGATGGCCAAGTGAATTGGCCCGCGGTGCGAAGCCGCCAAAGACGAAGATCTGTCCGGGGAGGAAGGTCTCACCCTGGACTGCATCGCTATTGATGATCGTAGGAGCCATCGGGCCTGACGGCGATGACACAGAGGAACTCTTAATGAAAGCACCAATGTTGGTGTCAAAACCGGCGGATCTCGGGTAGGGGGTCCCGAACTGTGCGTCTAGGCCGGATGGTAACAGGACGCAAGGGACACGAAGTTTTACCCAGGTTCGGGCCCTCTCAATGGAGGTAAAACCCTACGTCATGCTTGATTAATATTGATGATATGGGTAGTACAAGAGTAGATCTACCGCGAGATCAGAGAGGCTAAACCCTAGAAGCTAGCCTATGGTATGATTGTTGATGTGTATGTTGTCCTACGGACTAAAACCCTCTGGTTTATATAGACACCGGATAGGGTTAGGGTTACATAGAGTCGGTTACAATGGTAGGAGATCTTCATATCCGTATCGCCAAGCTTGCCTTCCACACCAAGAAAAGTCCCTTCCGGACATGGGACGGAGTCTTCAATCTTGCATCTTCATAGTCCAGGAGACCGGCTGAAGGTATAGTTCGGCTATCCGAACACCCCCTAATCCAGGACTCCCTCAATCAGCATCAACATTTTGACTTCTGTTGAGATGTCAATTGAAATTCATGGTGAGAAATAAAATCCTTGCCCCTTGATGATTTGTTTTATCATCGACAACATTCTCGTCTTCCCCCCTAAAAACAAACTTGTTCGTATAAATTTTGGAAATACATCCTTTGAGACATGTCGATTGATTGCTGCTGAACCCATCGGCCACATCCTCATCTTTTTCCTGGTAAAATTGCATGAGGTGTTCTAGTAATTCCCGATGGATCCTTTGTGTTCCCAAGGTCCGACCTTTACCTCATGACCATGTCAATGCTATCCCGAAGCATGACTGTGGTACTCCGAACATCATTAAGAACCTTGGAGGCGCAATGCTAAATGTTTCTTGATCACTTATCCAAACACTGTTGTATGGGTAACGTCATGAATTTTCCTCTCCCCTTTACCTAATTGGTTATCTACTTACTATCCTGTCATGGATATCATCCTCTACTTGTCCTTGGAAAGGATATACCCCTGATAATTGTGTTTAACCACATTTTCCTTTCCATTATTCTGATTAATATTAATAATCACATTTTCCTTTTTATTGTTTTGTTTAACCTTTCTCGTGATCTATATGGTATAAGCAGTAATATTTCCCTGCTTATGTAAACACCTCGGTGTACAACTCTATCAATAAGACCCTGTTACTATTGTTGATGACATTCTGGTAATCACCGATGGATGAGAACTTTGCCTATTGGCCTGCCTCGTTTCAGCGAGCAGGAAAATGGTTCTTCGTCCCTCGCCCTTGGTACCAACGTTGTTGCCAACATAACTGACAGGCTATCCTCTGACATGCCTTGCTACCATGACCGTGCAAGATGTCACCACTCTTTCTACTTTTAACCCACATGGTGGGCCCATAACCCACAGTTCCACAGGATCGAGACCTGACTCTCTTGTACATCCATGTCTTCCAAAATTGTTCGTCACACTTGGCTTCGTATGTAATTCACGAGCCACCTCCTTGTGATCCATTCTGCTATCAGATGCAATACTTATTCTCGATGCTCTGAACCCCTTTCACACTCTGTATCGGACATCACGATTGTCCATCCGCTTGAAGCTTCTTATGGCACCTTCCAGCCTTGCTCTTGATGACTTTCTTGAATTTCAACTCGAGAGATGCCTCTATGCCATGTTGAGGTACCTATCTTGTGTTGAGCTCCGTCCTTCCCGAGTTTCCCCCCTTACTCCACCCCTTAAATCTCGAGACAAGATTTCTTTTAGTGGAGGAGATTTGTAACGCCCGGATAATTAAGCTACATTATTCCTCTGCTAATGGTGCCACGTCACCACGATTACTGTTGCTAAACTCGCGTTGGTTCGAGACCCAGTTCAAATTTCAAATTTAAAGTTAAGTCAAACAAATAAAGTTTTCAAAAGTCAAAACAAAAATGTTCGTTGGGTTGCAAATATTCACTAACTTATTATCACGTGGCAACCAACATTATTTGGCTCTCCCTTTAATCCCTAGGAAAATATAAAGTGACCCAGTAGCATATGAATTGACCTATTCAATTTCTAAAAATGCTTGAACAATTCTGTTGGCTCTAAAACTTTTTATGCGACACCACAATGTTGTTTTTGAAGTGTGTGACAAATTTCAAGTTTGACTAAATTCATTTTTTTCACTCAAATAAATACGAAAAGTGGCTAACTGAAATACATAAAAGGGGAAAATAGAAAATGGCCTTACTAAACTGCTGTGCAACTGGGTCATTGATGACCATAGTGCTTTCAGCCCAGCCCAACTGGCTTTTCCTCCACCTCCCGCTACAGGAGACAGAGGGAGTGCGTGTCACACATCCATGGCGCCTTGGCCATTGATGGCCTCCACGTTGCCCCTCTGAACCTACAAATAAGTCCCTCGAAAACCCTAGCTTGTCCTCATCCGATTCCCTCCCGTTCCCCATCGCACCCACTCTTCCTCGGCTCGGAAACGAGCTCGGAGCTCGTGCAGTGACCGCACTCGCCGTCGTCATTGTCGCGACCACCGTCATCCCCGCGCCAAGATAGTGTGTCCCCCGGATTCCCCGTTGTCTTCCACGTCGTCTTCAAGGTCCAGATCGAGTCGGGACGCCGCCGAACGACGGGATCGAGATCATCTTCTTCCTTCTACGGTTGTCGATTTCTGCCTCGATCTGCCACCTCGCTGCGCTACAAAGCCATCACCGGGCCTTCTTGTGCCTCTCAGTGAGATCCTCCCTCGGATCCCCTTTTCCCGTTTGATTTGGACGCTGTAGGTCGCCTTCACTGTCGTGCCCGATCTCGGACGAACGCGTACGTATGTGCGTGCGTGCTCGCTATGAGCTACTGCTACTACCCCTTTCTGCTGCTGGCCACTGCGTGCTACTACTCCTAGGCGCCACTGCTGCTGCTCTATTTGTTGTTGCCGCTAGCCCGCCTTGCTACCTGTCGCTACCGCCGCTGTCTTCGCTGCTGCCGGCCGCCCTGCCTGGCGTCAGCGGCGCTCTCTGCGCTGCGCCCGACCACAGCCAGTTCCCCGCTCGCCCATGCCGCGACCGCCCGGGCCACGCCCCTCTTGCCTACTGCTCCTCGTCCCGCCGCTCCGCTTGCGGCGCCTCGCCCCTGTCCGCCGCCCTGTCGCCGCTGCGCGCCACTCCGCCCCCGCGCCCGGCGACTGCATCCACCACGTCGCTGTCTCTCCCCCCCGCGCTCCAAGCCCTCCCCGTCCAGCCACGCCGCGTGCGCGCGCGTCCGCGCCGGAGGCCGCACTCCCATCCTCTTGCTCCGGCCGGCCGTGGCTGGCCATGGCCTCGCCTCGCCGTCCACTAGACGTGTGCGGGCAGGGCGAACGCTCCCAGCCCGTGGCCTTTGGGCCACTGCCCGGTGGGGCCCACGCCTTTCTCTGTAAAAAAGATTTTTAAATATATATATATATTTCTAATAAATAATAAATATGTAATTAACTTAATTAATTTGTTTAATTAATATAATTACTTAATTAGCCTAATCATTGGATTAGCTAAAACTGGAATTAATTAATTAAACCTAGTCTATGACACGGGGACCCCATCCCCTATTGACCAGTCAAACTTTGACTGGTCAACTGGGACCCCCTGGACCCACTGTCACCCTCTTATACATACTGTTGGGTACATTTCTGGGTACCCCTAGCATTTAGCTATATAAATTTGAATTAATTAAATAGAATAAATTTCAGAAATTCTAGAATATTAGTAAATCATTCAAAAAAAATATAAAATAATCCCTAACTCGGATGAAAAGTGTTATACATGAAAGTTGCTCAGAACGACGAGACGAATTCGAATACGTGGTCAGTTCGTCCGCCGCATGTCCCTATCATAGCGGACATGCAACCTTTCCCCTCTAGTTCGTCTGTCCAAAAATACCAAACTTCGGGAAAGCATTCCCGGATGTTATCCCCCTTCTCCGGTAGCGTGTAGCACAACGTTAGAGCATGTCTAGCTCTGCATGCTGTCCTGTTATGCTCTTGATTTGTATGTATTTACTGTTTCTCCCCCTCTTCTCTTCGGTAGACCCCGTGATGGCTGCCGATGCCACTGTGATTGACTACGTCACCGACGACCCCTCCTTCTCGTCTGAGCAACCAGGCAAGCACCCCCCTTGATCACCAGATATCGCCTATTCTTCTCTCTACTGCTTGCATTAGAGTAGTGTAGCATGTTACTGCTTTCCGTTAATCCTATCCTGATGCATAGCCTGTCATTGTTGCTACAGTTATTGATACCTTACCTGCAATCCTAAATGCTTAGTATAGGATGCTAGTTTATCATCAGTGGCACTACATTCTTGTCTGTCTGCCATGTTATACTATCGGACCATGATCACTCGGGAGGTGATCATGGGTATATATTTATATACATAATATATGATACTTGTGGTGACTAAAGTCGGGTCGGCTCGTAGAGTACCCGCGAGTGATTCACGGATTGGGTCCGAAAGGACGTTTGTCCCGATGGCCCTCTGAGTGGATCTTTGTGGCGGAGCGACATGGCAGGTTGACACCGCCTAGGAGAGAGGTGGGCGTGGCCCTGGTCGGCGTCCGCGGTTAATTCAATTAACACGCTTAACGAGATCTGGGTATTTGATGTGAGTCTGGCCATTGGCCTATACGCACTAACCAACTACACGGGAACAGTTATGGGCACTCGACGTCGTGGTATCAGCCCAAGCCTTAATGACGTCAGCGACTGAGCGGCGCACGTCGGATTGGACTGGAACGCCTGCTCTTGTATTAGGGAGGCTAGGTTTGCTTCGGGCCGCCCACGCAACGTGCAGGTGTGCAATGGGCGATGGGCCCAGACCCCTGCGCCATAGGAGTTAGACCGGCGTGCTGACCTCTCTGTTGTGCCTAGGTAGGGCTGCGACGTGTTGATCTTCCGAGGCCGGGCATGACCCAGGAAAGTGTGTCCGGCCAAAGGGGATCGAGCGTGTTGGGAAATGTGGTGCACCCCTGCAGGGAAGTTTATCTATTCGAATAGCCGTGTCCCTCGGTAAAAGGACGACCCGGAGTTGTACCTTGACCTTATGACAACTAGAACCAGATACTTAATAAAACACACCCTTCCAAGTGCCAGATACAACCGGTGATCGCTCTCTCACAGGACGACGAGGGGAGGATCATCGGGTAGGTTTATGCTATGCGATGATACTTGGTGAACTTACCATCTACTCTCTTCTAAATGCTGCAAGACGGAGGCGGCCAGAAGCATAGTCTTCGACATGACTAGCTATCCCCCTCTTATTCCGTCATTTTGAAGTTCAATCCACATATACTACCCCCTTTCATTGATACCAATGCATACGTAGTGTAGCTCCTTGCTTGCGAGTACTTTGGATGAGTACTCACGGTTGCTTTGCTTCCCCCTTTTCCCCTTTCTATACCCGATTGTTGCGACCAGACGATGGAGTCCAGGCAAGGTTGTCAGAATCACGATTTTGAATCGGATCGGAGCCTCGATGGTAGGATCGCAAATCGTAGAATCTTCACTATCAGGATCGTAGAAACGTAGATTCTAAGAACTAAAATCGTAGAATCATAGGGGTTAGTTTGGATCGTAGAGTCTTAGAATCGTATAACAGAATCACGATTCTGACAACCTTGAGTCCAGGAGCCATACGCCACCGTCGACGACGACTCCTACTACACTGGAGGTGCCTACTATTACGTGCAGGCCGCTGACGGCGACCAGGAGTAGTTTAGGAGGATCCCAGGCAGGAGGCATGCGCCTCTTTCGATATGTATCCCAGTTTGTGCTAGCCTTCTTGAGGCAAATTTGTTTACTTATGTCTGTACTCAGATATTGTTGCTTCCGCTGACTCGTCTATGATCGAGCTCTTGTATTCGAGCCCTCGAGGCCCCTGGCTTGTAATATGATGCTTGTATGACTTATTTTATTTGTAGAGTTGTGCTGTGATATCTTCTCGTGAGTCCTTGATCTTGATCGTACACATTTGCGTGTATGATTAGTGTACGGTCAAATCAGGGGCGTCACAAGGCCCAAACAATGGTGAAGTGTCATGTAGTCGACGTTCACATGACACCACTAGAGGGATGGCAACATACATCTCATCAAAATATTAAACGAATACCAAATTCACATGACTACTAATAGCAAGACTTCTCTCATGTCCTCAAGAACAAACGTAACTACTCACGAAGCATATTCATGTTCATAATCAGAGGGGTATTAATATGCATAATTGATCTGAACATATGATCTTCCACCAAGTAAACCAACTAGCATCAACTACAAGGAGTAATCAACACTACTAGCAACCCACAGGTACCAATCTGAGGTTTGGATACAAAGATTGGATACAAGAGATGAACTAGGGTTTGAGATGAGATGGTCATGGTGAAGATGTTGATGGAGATTGACCCCCTCCCGATGAGAGGATCATTGGTGATGATGATGGTGATGTTTTCCCCCTCCCGGAGGGAAGTTACCCCGACAGAAGAGCTCCGTCGGAGCCCTAGATTGGTTCTGCCAAGGTTCCGCCTCATGGCAGCGGAGTTTTGTCTCGTAAGCTTCCTTATGATTTTTTTCTCGGATGAAAGACTCCATATAGCCAAAGATGGGCATCAGAGGGCCACCAGGGGGCCCACGAGGCAGGGGCGCGCCCCCACCCTCGTGGCCAGGGTGTGCCCCCCTGGAACTTTCTTTGCTCAGTATTTTTTATATATTCTGGAAATAACTTCTGTGAAGTTTCAAGACTTTTGGAACTGTGTAGAATAGGTCTCTAATATTTTTTCCTTTTCCAGCCCAGAATCCCAGCTGCCGGCATTCTCCCTCTTCATGTAAACCTTGTAAAATAAGAGAGAATAGGCATAAGTATTGTGACATAATGTGTAATAACAACCCATAATGCAATAAATATCAATATAAAAGCATGATGCAAAATGGACGTATCAACTCCCCCAAGCTTAGACCTCGCTTGTCCTCAAGCGAAAGCCGAAATCGAAAAATATGTCCACATGTTTAGAGATAGAGGTGTCGATAAAATAAAATACGGACATGAGGGCATCATGATCATTCTTAGAACAACAATATATATATATATTGTCATATGATCTCTTATGGTAAAGTAACAATTCAATCACAATTTCAGGTATGAATCATAGACTTTATTGAGAACCAACAAACTCTAATCTCAGTCATTGAGGCAATTGCAATTTATCATAACATAGGAAAGAGTCAATGTAAGAGCTTTTCAGCAAGTCCACATACTCAACTATCATTTAATCTTTCACAATTGCTAACAGTCACACAATATTTACGTGTATGGAGTTTTAATCGGACACAGAGAAAGATAGGGGCTTATAGTTTTGCCTCCCAATGTTTTACCTCAAGGGTAATGTCAACCATAATAGTTCATGAAAACTCACATCCGATTAGCTATATATCTGGATCTTTCCAACACATTGCGCTTGCTAAAGGATAAAATGTAAAAGGAAAGGTGTAGATCACCATGACTCTTATATAAGGTAGAAGATAAAAATAAAAGATAGGCCCTTCGCAGAGGGAAGCAGAGGTTGTCATGTGCTTTTATGGTTGGATGCACGAAATCTTAATGCAAAAGAACGTCACTTTATATTGCCACTTGTGATATGGACCTTTATTATGCAGTCCGTCACTTTTATTTCTTCCATATCACAAGATCGTATAAAGCTTATTTTCTCCACATTAATAAGTCATACATATTTAGAGAGCAATTTTTATTGCTTGCACCGATGAAAACTTACTTGAAGGATCTTACTCAATCCATAGGTAGGTATGGTGGACTCTCATGGCAAAACTGGGTTTTAAGGATATTTGGAAGCACAAGTAGTATTTCTACTTGGTGCAAAGAAATTGGCTAGCATGAGAGGGAAAGCCAAGCTCAACATGTTGGATGATCCATGACAATATAATTTATCTCAGATGTAAGAAAACATAACCTATTACGTTGTCTTCCTTGTCCAACATCAACTCTTAGCATGTCATACTTTAATGAGTGCTCACAATCATAAAAGATGTCCAAGATAGTATATTTATATGTGAACCTCTCTTTCTTTATTACTTCCTATTAATTGCAACAATGACCAAAACTATGTTTGTCAACTCTCAACAACTTTTATTCATCATATTCTTTATATGTGAGCTCATTACTCTCCATAAGATCCATATGATCTCTTTGTTTCTTTTTATTTATTCTCTTTTATTTTATTCCCTCGAGATCATAGCAAAATAATAAAGCCCTTGACTCAACACTAATCTTTATTATATATAGCTCACGGACTCGATTACATAGAAGGATCATAAAGCAAAACTCACAACTAGATCACACTAAAACTTTATTCTACTAGATCAAGATATTATCAAAAGGATCGAACTAAGAAAAATGGTGAAGATAAAAGTGATGGTGATACGATACCGGGGCACTCCCCCAAGCTTGGCAGTTGCCAAGGGGAGTGCCCATACCCATGTGTTTATGTCTCCTTCTTCGGGGGTGGTGATGTGATATTCTTGGCGATGATGCCCCTCAAGATAAGATTCTCTTCTTCAAGCTTATTGACTTGCTGCTTGAGGTCCATTATTTCCTTGCGAAGCTTGCCCGTGACGGCTAAAGCTCCTTTCACCCAAGGATATTGAATAGCTGCGGGAGAACAAGTAACACTCTTTTTCATGTTTTCATAAGAAAGAAATCTAACATTAGAAGGGATGACCGAGTTTGGAATAGTGAGCTCTATAGTTCCCCTATCGTGAATCCTGCCCGGAAACGAGAAGTAACTTCTTGGTCCTCCTCCATGGCATCTATCCTTTTCAAGTCAGCTTCCATCTCCTCCTCCGTTGAGGGCCCAAAGTGATATGCATCGATGTTTTCCCCTGGACCTGGTGTCGGAATAGACACCCGACTCTCCCCGACGGACTCTTGAGAAGACATCTTGCGCTAATCTGCGGCAGAAACAACTCGAAACAAGAACAGGGGATAATTGCGTGATACAGAGGTCAAAACCCTCGGGGGATTATATAATGGATTTTTACCGACCAAAAGAAGTATCGTGTAAGAAAACGGAGTCCAGAGAGCACACGAGGTGCCCATGAGGAAAGGGGAGCGCCCTCCACCCTCGTGGAAGCCTCGTGTCCTTTCCGGTCTGCTTCTTATTTTCCTATTTTCTTAAATATTCCAAAACGAAGAAATTTTGCCATTAGAACTGTTTTGGAGTCGGTTTACTTATCATACCATGTACCTATTCCTTTTCGGAGTCTGAAATGTTCCGGAAAGTGTCCCTTATGTATTCCTCCAGGGTTACAGTTTCAATAATATTAGTTTCAACATTTATGGGATTACCTGAGATATAATGTTTGATTCTTTGACCGTTCACCACCTTCGGATTTGTGCCTTCGAAGTTGTTGATTTTTATGGCACCGGAACGATAGACCTCCTCGATGACGTAAGGGCCTTCACATTTAGAGAAAAGTTTGCCTGCAAAAATCTTAAACGAGAGTTGTATAGCAATACATAATCACCTACATTGAACTCATGCTTTTGTATCCTTTTGTCATGCCATCTTTTAACTTTTTTCTTTAAACAGCTTGGCATTCTCATAGGCCTAGGTTCTCCATTCGTCAAATAACCTCTTCTCACCAACAAGTTTGAAATCATAATTGAGCTCTTTAATGGACCAATATGCCTTATGTTCTAGCTCAAGAGGTAAGTGACATGCTTTGCCATAAACCATTTTATACGGAGACATACCCATAGGATTTTTATATGCAGTTCTATAAGCCCATAATGCATCATCAAGTTTCTTGGACCAATTCTTTCTAGATCTGTTAACAGTATTTTGCAAAATTAATTTGAGATCTCTATTACTTAATTCTACTTGACCACTAGACTGTGGGTGATATGGAGATGCAATTCTATGACTAACATCATACTTAGAAAGCATTTTACGAAAGGCACCATGAATAAAATTTGAACCACCATCAGTCATTAAATATCTAGGGACTCCAAACCTCGGAAAAATAACTTCTTTAAGCATCTTAATAGAGGTGTTATGATCAGCACTACTAGTTGGAATAGCCTCTACCCACTTAGTAACGTAATCAACAGCAACTAAAATATGTGTATACCCATTAGAGGAAGGAAAAGGTCCCATATAATCAAAGCCCCAAACATCAAATGGTTCAATAACAAGTGAATAATTCATAGGCATTTCTTGACGTCTACTAATATTACCAATTCTTTGACATTCATCACAAGATAAGACAAACTTACGGGCATCCTTGAAGAGAGTATGCCAGTAAAAACCGGATTGCAATACCTTGTGTGCAGTTCTATCTCTAGCATGGTGTCCTCCATAAGCTTCGGAGTGGCACTTGCGTAGGATATGTTCCTATTCATGCTCAGGTACACAACGTCTAATAATACCATCTACTCCTTCTTTATAAAGATGTGGGTCATCCCAGAAGTAATGTCTTAAATCATAGAAAAACTTTTTCTTTTGCTGGTATGTGAAACTAGGTGGTATAAATTTAGCAACAATGTAATTAGCATAATCAGCATACCATGGAGCAGTACGAGAAGCATTTATGACATTTAATTATTCATCAGGAAAGCTATCATCAATAGGTAGTGGGTCATCAAGAACATTCTCTAACCTAGACAAGTTGTCTGCAACGGGGTTATCAACTCCCTTCCTATCAATAATATGCAAATCAAATTCTTGTAGCAAGAGAACCCATCTAATAAGTCTAGGTTTAGCATCTTTATTTTCCATAAGATATTTAATAGCAGCATGATCAGTGTGAATAGTTACTTTAGAATCAACAATATAAGGTCTGAACTTATCACAAGAAAATATAACTGCTAAGAATTCCTTTTCAGTAGTAGCATAATTTCTCTAGGCATTGTCTAGAGTTTTACTAGCATACCGTATAGCATTGAATTTCTTATCAACTCTTTGTCCTAGAACAACCCCTACAGCATAATCACTAGCATCACACATAATTTCAAAGGGTAAATTCCAATCAAGTGGCTGAACAATAGGTGCAGAAATTAATGCTTTCTTAATTATTTCAGATGCTTCTACACAATCATCATCAAAGACAAAAGGAATATATTTTTGTAATAGATTAGCCAGAGGCTGAGAAATTTTTGAGAAGTCCTTAATGAACCTCCTATAGAAACCGGCATGACCAAGGAAACTTCTTATACCTTTGATGTCCTTGGGACATGGCATCTTTTCAATAGCATCAACTTTAGCTTTATCCACTTCAATACCTCTTTCAGAAATTTTATGCCCCAAGACAATTCCTTCATTAACCATAAAGTGGCACTTCTCCCAATTCAAGACAAGATTAGTTTCTTCACATCTCTAGAAAACTCGATCAAGGTTGCCCAAACAATCCTCAAAGGAGGATCCATAAACTGAGAAATCATCCATGAAAACCTCGCAAATCTTTTCACAAAAGTCAGATAATATAGCCATCATGCATCTTTGAAAGGTAGCATGTGCATTACATAAACCAAAAGGCATACGTCTATAAGCAAAGGTACCGAAAGGGCAAGTAAAAGTGGTCTTTGCTTGATCATCAGCTGACACAGGTATTTGAGAGAAACCAGAGTAACCATGTAGAAAGCAAAAATTATATGTTTGGATAATCTTTCTAGCATTTGATCAATAAAAGGCAAAGGGTAATGATATTTTTAGTAGCTTTATTTAATTTACAGAAATCAATTACCATCCAATAACCTGTAATAATTCTTTGTGGGATCAATTCATCTTTATCGTTAGGAACAACGGTAATACCTCCCTTCTTAGGGACACAATGGACAGGACTTACCCACTGACTATCAGCAACGGGATAAATTATACCTGCCTCAAGGAGTTTTAATATTTCCTTTCTTACCACTTCTTTCATCGTATGATTTAGCCATCGTTGGTGATCAATAACTGGTTTGGCATCTTTTTCCAAATTTATTTTGTGTTGACATAGAGTGGGACTAATGCCCTTAAGATCATCAAGAGTATATCCAATAGCAGCACAGTGTTTCTTTAGAGTTTTCAATAATTTATTTTCTTCATGCTCTGAAAGGTTAGCACTAATAATAACATGATATATCTTCATTTCATCAAGATAAGCATATTTAAGAGTATCAGGTAACGGTTTAAGCTCAAACACGGGATCACCCTTGGGTGGAGGAGGATCCCCTAGGATTTCAACAGGCAAGTTGTGTTTCAGAATAGGTCCATGTTTAAAGAATACTTCATCTATTTCCCTTCTTTCATTCATGAACATATCATTTTCATGGTCGAGCAAATATTGTTCTAAAGGATCATTAGGAGGCACATCAATAGAAGCAAGACCAATAATTTCATCCTTACTAGGTAATTCCTCATCACGAGGTTGTCTACGAAATTTAGAGAAGTTAAACTCATGAGACATATCACCCAAACCAATAGTAACAATATCCTTTTTGTAGTCTATCCTAGCATTAACAGTATTTAAGAAGGGTCTACCAAATATAATGGGACAAAAGCTATCTTGTGGGGAACCAAGAACAAGAAAATCAGCAGGATATTTAACCTTCCCACACAAGACTTCAACATCTCTAACAATCTCAATCGGTGAAATAGTATCTCTATTGGCAAGCTTAATTGTAACATCGATATCTTCTATGTCAGCAGGTGCAATATCATGCATAATTTCTTTGTATAAGGTATGAGGTATTGCACTAGCACTAGCACCCATATCACATAAGGCATGATAACAATGATCTCCTATTTTAATAGAAATAACAAGCATGCCTATAACAGGTCTATGTTTATCCTTAGCACCAGGCTTAGCAATTCTAGCAGTTTCTTCACAGAAATAAATAACATGCCCATCAATATTATCGGCCAAGAGATCTTTAACCATAGCAATATTAGGTTCAACTTTAATTTGCTCAGGAGGTTTGTGTGTCCTAATATTACTCTTGTTGACTACAGTTGAAGCTTTAGCATGATCCTTAATTCTAACAGGGAAAGGTGGTTTCTCAACATAAGTAGTGGGAACAACGCGATCATCATAAGTGATAGTTTTTTCTTCAACTTTAATAGGTGCAACTACTTTTGTTTCAATGGGAGGATTATATTTAAACCACTTCTCCTTAGGGAGATCAACATGAGTAGCAAAAGATTCATAGAAAGAAGCTACTATCTCAGAGTCAAGTCCATATTTAGTGCTAAACTTACGGAAAACATCAGTATCCATAAAAGATTTAACACAATCAAACTTAGGTGTCATACCTGACTCCTTACCTTCGTCGAGATCCCAATATTCAGAGTTGCATTTAATCCTCTCCAAGAAATCCCATCTGAATTCAATAGTCTTCATCATAAAAGAACCAGTACAAGAAGTATCGAGCATGGAGCGATTGTTGTCAGAAAGCCGAGCATAAAATTTTGAATAATCATTTCTCTTGAGAGCTCATGATTGGGGCATGAATATAACATTGACTTAAGCCTCCCCCAAGCTTGAGAGATGCTTTCTCCTTCACGAGGCCAAAAATTATATATATAATTACGATCACGATGAACAAGATGCATAGGATAAAACTTCTGGTGAAAATCCAATTTCAATCGCTTATAGTCCCATGATCCCATATCATCACATAGACTATACCATGTCAATGCATCTCCCTTCAAAGATAAAGGGAAGACCTTCTTCTTGATAACATCATCGGGCATACCTGCAAGCTTAAATAATCCACAAACTTCATCCACATAGATTAAGTGCAAATCGGGATGCAATGTTCCATCTCCTGCAAAAGGATTAGCTAGCAGTTTCTCTATCATACCCGAAGGGATTTCAAAGTAAACATTTTCAGTAGGTTCAGTAGGTTGAGGGGTAACTAATTTTGGTTCCGTACGAGGTGAAGATACCTCGAACAAACCCCTCAAAGGATTATGTTCCATAGTAACAAGTGACAGTAAATTTCAGCACACTATATAAATTTTTCCTTACCAAATTCCACCTACCAAAGGCACTTCACTCCCCAGCAACGGCGCCAGAAAAGAGTCTTGATGACCCACAAGTGTAGGGGATCTATCGTAGCCTTTTTGATAAGTAAGAGTGTCAAACCCAACGAGGAGTAGAAGGAAATGATAAGCAGTTTTCAACAAGGTATTCTCTGCAAGCACTGAAATTATCGGTAACAGATAGTTTTGTGATAAGGTAATTTGTAATAAGTAGCAAGTAATAAAAGTAAATAAGGTGCAGCAAGATGGCCCAATCCTTTTTGTAGCAAAGGACAAGCCTGGACAAACTCTTATATGAAGGAAGGCGCTCCCGAGGACACATGGGAGTTATCGTCAAGCTAGTTTTCATCACGATCATATAATTCGCGTTCGGTACTTTGATAATTTGATATGTGGGTGGACCGGTGCTTGGATACTGTCCTTACTTGGACAAGCATCCCACTTATGATTAACCCCTATTGCAAGCATCCGCAACTACAACAGAAGTATTAAGGTAAACCTAACCATAGCATGAAACATATGGATCCAAATCAGCCCCTTACGAAGCAACACATAAACTAGGGTTTAAGCTTCTGTCACTCTAGCAACCCATCATCTACTTATTACTTCCCAATGCCTCCCTCTAGTCCCAAACAATGGTGAAGTGTCATGTAGTCGACGTTCACATGACACCACTAGAGGGATGACAACATACATCTCATCAAAATATCAAACGAATACCAAATTCACATGACTACTAATAGCAAGACTTCTCCCATGTCCTCAGGTACAAACATAACTACTCACCAAGCATATTCATGTTCATAATCAGAGGGGTATTAATATGCATAATGGATCTGAACATATGATCTTCCACCAAGTAAACCAACTAGCATCAACTACAAGGAGTAATCAACACTACTAGCAACCCACAGGTACCAATCTGAGGTTTGGATACAAAGATTGGATACAAGAGATGAACTAGGGTTTGAGATGAGATGGTGCTGGTGAAGATGCTGATGGATATTGACGCCCTCCCGATGAGAGAATCATTGGTGATGACAATGGTGATGATTTCCCCCTCCCGGAGGGAAGTTCCCCCGGCAGAACAGCTCAGCCGGAGCCCTAGATTGGTTCCGCCTCGTGGCGGCGGAGTTTCGTCCCGTAAGCTTCCTTATGATTTTTCTTGGACAAAAGACTCCATATAGCCAAAGATGGGCATCGGAGGGCCACCAGGGGGCCCACGAGGCAGGGGGCGCCCCCCACCCTCGTGGCCAAGGTGTGGCCCCCCTCTGGAACTTTCTTCGCTTAGTATTTTTTATATATTCTGGAAATAACTTCCGTGAAGTTTCAGGACTTTTGGAGTTGTGCAGAATAGGTCTCTAATATTTGCTCCTTTTCCAGCCCAGAATCCCAGCTGCCGGCATTCTCCCTCTTCATGTAAACCTTGTAAAATAAGAGAGAATAGGCATAAGTATTGTGAGATAATGCGTAATAACAGCCCATAATGCAATAAATATCGATATAAAAGCATGATGCAAAATGGACGTATCAGGGGGCACCGCACATGGCTAAGAGATCAATGATCAACTTGTGTGTCTATGGGGTGCCCCCTGGCCACGTATATAAAGGATGGAGGGAGGAGGAGGTCGACCCTCATAGGGCACGCCCAAAGTGTGGAGTCCTACCAGGACTCCTTAGTCCTAGTAGGATTCCACCTCCCACATGGAATAGGAAAAAGGGAAGGGAGAAGGAGAAGGAAGGAAGGGGGTGCCCCCTTTCCCCAGTCCAATTCGGACCAGTCCATGCGGAAGGTGTTGGGAAACGTAGTAATTTCAAAAAAATTCCTACGCACACGCAAGATCATGGTGATGCATAGCAACGAGAGGGGAGAGTGTTGTCCACGTACCCTCGTAGACCGAAAGCGAAGCGTTATAACAACGCGGTTGATGTAGTCGTACGTCTTCACGGCCCGACCGATCAAGCACCGAAACTACGACACCTCCGAGTTCTAGCACACGTTCAGCTCGATGACGATCCCCGGACTCCGATCCAGCAAAGTGTCGGGGAAGAGTTCCGTCAGCATGACGGCGTGGTGACGATATTGATGTTCTACCGTCGCAGGGCTTCGCCTAAGCACCGCCACAATATTATCGAGGATTATGGTGGAGGGGGGCACCGCACACGGCTAAGAGATCTCAAGGATCAATTGTCATGTCTAGAGGTGCCCCCCTGCCCCCGTATATAAAGGAGCAAGGGGGAGGGGCGGCCGGCCATGATGAGGCGCACCAGGGAGGAATCCTACTCCTACCGGGAGTAGGACTCCCTCCTTTTCCTTGTCCAAGTAGGAGAGGGGGAAGGAAGGGAGAGAGGAGAGGAAGGAAAGGGGGGGGCGCCACCCCTCCCTCCTTGTCCAATTCGGACTAGGGGGAGAGGGGGCGCGCGGCCTGCCCTAGCCGCCCCTCCTCTTCTCCACTTTAGGCCCATGAGGCCCATTAACCCCCCGGGGGGGTCCGGTAACCCCCCGGTACTCTGGTTTTATCCAAAACTTTCCCGGAACACTTCCGGTGTCCGAATATAGTCGTCCAATATATCAATCTTTATGTCTCGACCATTTCGAGACTCCTCGTTATGTCCGTGATCATATTCGGGACTCCGAACTAACTTCGGTACATCAAAACTAATAAACTCATAATATAACTGTCATCGAAACCTTAAGCCTGCGGACCCTACGGGTTCGAGAACAATGTAGACATGACCGAGACACGTCTCTGTTCAATAACCAATAGCGGAACCTGGATGCTCACATTGGTTCCTACATATTCTACGAAGATCTTTTATCGGTCAGACCGCATAACAACATACGTTGTTCCCTTTGTCATCGGTATGTTACTTGCCCGAGATTCGATCGTCGGTATCTCAATACCTAGTTCAATCTCGTTGCCGGCAAGTCTCTTTACTCGTTCTGTAATACATCATCTCGCAACTAACTCATTAGTTGCATTGCTTGCAAGGCTTAGGTGATGTGCATTACCGAGAGGGCCCAGAGATACCTCTCCGACAATCGGAGTGACAAATCCTAATCTCGAAATACGCCAACCCAACATATACCTTTGGAGACACCTGTAGAGCACCTTTATAATCACCCAGTTACGGTGTGACGTTTGGTAGCATACAAAGTGTTCCTCCGGTAAACGGGAGTTGCATAATCTCATAGTCATAGGAACATGTATAAGTTATGAAGAAAGCAATAGCAACATACTAAACGATCGGGTGCTAAGCTAATGGAATGGGTCATGTCAATCACATCATTCTCCTAATAACGTGATCCCGTTAATCAAATGACAACACATGTCTATGGTTAGGAAACATAACCATCTTTGATTAATGAGCTAGTCAAGTAGAGGCATACTAGTGACTTTTAGTTTGTCTACGTATTCACATAAGTATTATGTTTCCGGATAATACAATTCTAGCATGAATAATAAACATTTATCATGATATAAGGAAATAAAATAATAACATTATTATTGCCTCTAGGGCATATTTCGTTCAGTCTCCCACTTGCACTAGAGTCAATAATCTAGATTACACAGTAATGATTCTAACACCCATGGAGCTTTGGTGCTGATCATGTTTTGCTCGTGGAAGAGGCTTAGTCAATGGGTCTGCAACATTCAGATCCTTATGTATCTTGCAAATCTCTATGTCTCCCACCTGGACTAGATCCCGGATGGAATTGAAGCATCTCTTGATGTGCTTGGTTCTCTTGTGAAATCTGGATTCCTTTGCCAAGGCAATTGCACCAGTATTGTCACAAAAGATTATCATTTGACCCGATGCACTAGGTATGACACCTAGATCGGATATGAACTCCTTCATCCAGACTCCTTCGTTTGCTGCTTCCGAAGCAGCTATGTACTCCGCTTCACATGTAGATCCCGCCACAACGCTTTGTTTAGAACTACACCAACTGACAGCTCCACCGTTTAATGTAAACACGTATTCGGTTGGCGATTTAGAATCGTTCGGATCAGTGTCAAAGCTTGCATCAACGTAATCATTTACGATGAGCTCTTTGTCACCTCCATATATGAGAAACATATCCTTAGTCCTTTTCAGGTATTTCAGGATGTTCTTGACCGTTGTCCAGTGATCCACTCCTGGATTACTTTGGTACCTCCCTGCTAGACTTATACCAAGACACACATCAGGTCTGGTACAGAGCATTGCATACATGATAGAGCCTATGGCTGAAGCATAGGGAACGCCTTTCAATTTCTCTCTATCTTCTGCATTGGTCGGGCATTGAGTCTTACTCAATTTCACACCTTGTAACACAGGCAAGAATCCTTTCTTTGCTTGATCCATTTTGAACTTCTTCAAAACTTTGTCAAGGTATGTGCTTTGTGAAAGTCCAATTAAGCGTCTTGATCTGTCTCGATGGATCTTAATGCCCAATATGTAAGCAGCTTCACCAAGGTCTTTCATTGAAAAACTCTTATTCAAGTATCCCTTTATGCTATCCAGAAATTCTATATCATTTCCGATTAGTAATATGTCATCTACATATAATATCAGAAATGCTACAGAGCTCCCACTCACTTTCTTGTAAATACAGGCTTCTCCAAAATTCTGTACAAAACCAAATGCTTTGATCACACTATCAAAGCGTTTATTTCAACTCCGAGAGGCTTGCACCAGTCCATAAATGGATCGCTGGAGCTTGCACACTTTGTTAGCTCCCTTTGGATCGATAAAACCTTCCGGCTGCATCATATACAACTCTTCTTCCAGAAATCCATTCAGCAATGCAGTTTTGACATCCATCTACCAAATTTCATAATCATAAAATGCGGAAATTGCTAACATGATTCGGACAGACTTAAGCATCACTGCGGGTGAGAAGGTCTCATCGTAGTCAATTCCTTGAACTTGTCGAAAACCTTTGTGACAAGTCGAGCTTTGTAGACAGCAATATTACCGTCAGCGTCAGTCTTCTTCTTGAAGATCCATTTATTCTCAATTGCTTGCCGATCATTGGGCAAGTCAACCAAAGTCCACACTTTGTTCTCATACATGGATCCCATCTCAGATTTCATGGCTTCAAGCCATTTTGCGGAATCTGGGCTCACCATCGCTTCTTCATAGTTTGTAGGTTCATCATGATCTAGTAGCATGACTTCCAGAACAGGATTACCGTACCACTCTGGTACGGATCTTACTCTGGTTGATCTACGAGGTTCGGTAGTAACTTGTTCTGAAGTTTCATGATCATTATCATTAGCTTCCTCACTAATTGGTGTAGGTGTCACAGAAACCGGTTTCTGCGATGTATTACTTTCCAATAAGGGAGCAGGTACAGTTACCTCATCAAGTTCTACATTCCTCCCACTCACTTCTTTCGAGAGAAACTCCTTCTCTAGAAAGGATCCATTCTTAGCGACAAATGTCTTGCCTTCGGATTTGTGATAGAAGGTGTACCCAACAGTCTCCTTTGGGTATCCTATGAAGACACATTTCTCCGATTTGGGTTCGAGCTTATCAGGTTGAAGTTTTTTCACATAAGCATCGCAGCCCCAAACTTTCAGAAATGACAACTTTGGTTTCTTGCCAAACCACAGTTCATAAGGCGTCGTCTCAGCGGATTTTGATGGTGCCCTATTTAACGTGAATGCGGCTGTCTCTAAAGCATAACCCCAAACCGATAGCGGTAAATCTGTAAAAGACATCATAGATCGCACCATATCAAGTAAAGTATGATTACGACGTTCGGACACACCATTACGCTGTGGTGTTCCGGGTGGCGTGAGTTGCGAAACTATTCCGTATTGTTTCAAATGTAGACCAAACTCGTAACTCAAATATTCTCCTCCATGATCAGATCGTAGAAACTTTATTTTCTTATTACGATGATTTTCAACTTCACTCTGAAATTCTTTGAACTTTTCAAATGTTTCAGACTTATGTTTCATTAAGTAGATATACCCATATCTGCTTAAATCATCTGTGAAGGTGAGAAAATAACAATATCCGCCACGAGCTTCAATATTCATTGGACCACATACATTAGTATGTATGATTTCCAACAACTCTGTTGCTCTCTCCATAGTACCGGAGAACGGTGTTTTAGTCATCTTGCCCATGAGGCACGGTTCGCAAGTACCAAGTGATTCCAAAAGTCCATCAGTATGGAGTTTCTTCATGCGTTTTATACCGATATGACCTAAACGGAAGTGCCACAAATAAGTTGCACTATCATTATCAACTCTACATCTTTTGGTTTCAACATTATGAATATGTGTATTACTACTATCGAGATTCATCAAGAATAGACCATTCTTCAAGGGTGCATGACCATAAAAGATATTACTCATATAAACAGAACAACCATTGTTCTCTAATTTAAATGAATAACCATCTCGCATTAAACAAGATCTAGATATAATGTTCATGCTCAACGCTGGCACCAAATAACAATTATTTAGGTCTAATACTAATCCCGATGGTAGATGTAGAGGTAGCGTGTCGACCGCGATCACATCGACTTTGGAACCATTTCCCACGTGCATCGTCACCTCGTCCTTCGCCAGTGTTCGCTTAATCCGTAGTCCCTGTTTCGAGTTGCAATATTAGCAACATAACCAGTATCAAATACCCAGGTGCTACTGCGAGCTCTAGTAAGGTACACATCAATAACATGTATATCACATATACCTTTGTTCACCTTGCCATCCTTCTTATCCGCTAAATACTTGGGGCAGGACCCCATTTCTAACGTGGCCGGTCGAACACAAGGCCATTTCCTCCATTCTGCGGTACGCCAGGCCTCGTTTCCATCGCCTGTTCCGTCCAAGCCCTTCCGATGAACACAACGCATTCCGTTGCCTCTCCATGAACACGACGCATTCCGTTGCCTCCCCATGAACACGACGACGATGTTGTTTCTCCGTTCCGACCCAGCCATGTACACGAGCCCTGGCCGTACGTATGCGCGAGTAGGCGTTTGAGACCCCGCCCGTATGTACACATACGTGGCCGTATGTTCTTTCTTGCACCCTTGCCGTTGTACGTACGTGTAAATGCTATGTGCGCGCCTCTACTACGACATGTGCATGCCTCTACTACGGCACGTGCGCGCCTCTACATCGACCAGTATGTACGTACACGTTCGCGACCAGAATGACAACGCTATGTACGCTTCGACCAGGTGGGTCCCGACTGTCAGGCACTTCCTTGCCTGCGAAGATGTAGCTGGTGGGTCCCAGCAGTCAGGGGGCGAATCGTTTTTTTTGCCCGGACGCACTTCCTTGCGTGCGAAGATGTAGCTGGTGGGTCCCAGCAGTCAGGGGAAACTTTTTTTCGCGAAATACGGTGGCCCGTCTGGTGGGTCCCGCTGTCAGGTGGAGGAATAATTATTTTGCACATAATAAGGAGGCACTTCCTTGTTGCGGCCGTGGACCCAGCTGTCAGCCTCTCCACGTGCAGTCCACGTCTGATGGAAGCCGTTCCTTGACCACGTTGACCAAGCCACACCGAGAGCACCAGGGCGGTGGACGACGGCGAGGCCTAGGAAGGGGACGACGCGGAGCCAGGGAAGATGCGGTAGTGGATGCCCATGTGTAGAGGAGTACGAGGGTTCACTGGTTCGCTGCGGTGTGAGGCTGCCGTCGCCGCAGAATAACAGGGGGTGTGGGTGAGTAGAGGGATGGCCTGGCCAGCGGTGGGAGTAGTAGGGGGCGGTGAGGCCTCCGCCGCATCGCAGCTGGCCACGGGAGGCAGGAGCACGAGGCACGACCGACGCTGGTTTGGGCGGCTGGAGCAAGAAGACAGAGGTTGAAGAAGCACTACGACCGTTGGATGGACATCGTACGGTCACTGGAGCTAGAATCGTGCATATTGACTAAGTTGTCAAAGCCCTCCGTCCCCGTCAACTTAGTAGGCCCACAAGTCAGCCTCCCACCAAGGTGGGTCCCAGCTAGCAGGGGGTATTCATTTTTTTGAGCATAATAAGGAGGCACTTCCTTGCGTGCGAAGATATAGCTGGTGGGTCCGAGCTGTCAACGGCGGTAACATTTTTTTTGCGAAATACAGAGGCCCTTTCGGTGGGCCCCTGATGTCAGGGGAGGAATCATTATTTTGTGCGTAATAAGGAGGCATTTCCTTGCGTGCGACCGTAGACCCAGCTGTCGGCCTCTCCACGTAAAGTCCACTTCAGATGCATGTCGGTCGTTGACCACGTTGACCAGGCCGCGCCGAGAGCACCAGGGCAGTGGACGACAACGAGGCCTAGGAAGGAGACGACACAGAGGCAGGGAAGACTCGGCAGTTGTTTCCCACGCGGAGGGGAGTACGACTGTACGAGGGTTTACTGGTTCGTCTGCCGTCGCTGGAGAATAATAGCAGGTGTGGGTGAGTAGAGGGATGGCTAGGCCAGCGATGGGAGTACGGTCGGGCAGTGAGGCCTGTGCGGCAGCACAGCCGGCCGCGAGGAGGAGGGAGCAGGCAGTCCCGCCGGCGCTTGTTTGAGCGGCTGGAGCAGGAAGAGCAGAGATTGAAGAAGCACGACGGCCATTGGATGGACATCCAACAGTCAGTGCTTGTGCATCAACCTTTTTTTAGGAAAGCCTCCAATCTGTGGAAAACAGCATACAGCCCATCTACCATTATTTCTAATAATTTACAGCCCATGTGCTAATTCTTAAGGTTTTTTTGGAGCCCGTATTCTTTTTGTTTGCATTACAGCCCATATTGTGGCAACTGTTAAAAAAATATATGAAATTTTGCATATTTCGGTGCGGTCCGAACTGTTTTTAATCCCGAAATTTCGACTCACATTCAAACTGATTTAAAAAAAGTATATCAATATAAAATCCAACAAATTCTCCACGCATAAAAATTAATGTAATTTAAAATCTTGAAATGAAAAAAAGATATTTGAAACTAATTGCCGTTTTGATGTGTTTTAAAAATATACAACCTATTTCTCATTACTGATGGGCCATTTTCTCAGCCAGCCGAATGAAAGCTCTCCCCGTCATGAAAGAATTGGAGCCCAACAGGCCTGGCAAAGCAACTTACTTGGCAAATCACAAAAAAACTGGGCTATGGTCGTGGACCCAGCTGTCAGCCTCTCCACGTACAGTACTCTTCCGATGGAAGTCGTTCCTTGACCACATTGACCACGCCGCGCGGAGAGCACCATGGCGGTGGACGACGGCGAGGCCTAGGAAGGGGACGACGCGGCAGTGGAAGCCCGCGCGGAGAGGACTATGAGGGTTCACTGGTTCGCCTGCGGTGTGAGGCTGCTGTCGCCGCAGGGCCTGGCCAGCGGTGGGAATAGTAGGGGGCGGCGAGGCCTCTGCGGCAGCAGAACCGGCCACGGGAGGCAGGAGCATGCCGCACGACCGACGCTGCTTTGGGCGGCTGGAGCAAGAAGACCAGAGGTTGAAGAAGCACTACGGCCGTTGGATGGACATCGTACGGTCACTAGAGCTAGAATCGTTCATATTGACTAAGTTGACAAAGCCCTTCGTCCCCGTCAACTTAGTAGGCCCACAAGTCAGCCTCCCAGCAAGGTCGGTCCCAGCTAGCCGGGGGAGTATTCATTTTTTTGTGCGTAATAAGGAGGCACTTCCGGTGGGTCCGAGCTGACAGCGGGGGGAATGTTTTTTTCATGAAATACGGTGGCCCGTCCGGTGGGTCCCAGCAGTCAGGGGGAAACGATTTTTTTCGCAAAATATTGGTGGCCTGTCCGATGGGTCTCCGTTGTCAGGTGGAGGAATAATTATTTTCCGCGTAATAAGGAGGCACTTCCTTGCGGCTGCCGTGGACCCAGTTGTCAGCCTCTCTAGGTACAGTACTCTTCCGATGGAAGTCGGTCGTTGACCACATTGACCACGCCGCGCCGAGAGCACCACGGCAGTGGACGATAGTGAGGCCTAGGAAGGGGACGACGCGGAGCCGTGCAAGACGCGGCAGTGGATGCCCACGCGAAGAGGAGTACGAGCGTTCACTAGTTCGGCTGTGGTGTGAGGCTGCCGTCGCTGCAGAATAACAGGGGGTATGGGTGAGTGGAGGGATGGCCTGGCCAATGGTGGGAGTAGTATGGGCGCGGTGAGGCCTCCGCAGTAGCATAGCCGGCCACGGGAGGCAGGAGCAGGCGGCACGACCGGCGCTGCTTTGGGCGGCTGGAGCAAGAAGACCAGAGGTTGAAGAAGCACTATGGCCGTTGGATGGACATCATACGGTCACTGGAGTATTGACTAAGTTGACAAAGCTCTTAGTCCCTGTCAACTTAGTAGGCCCACAAGTCAGCCCAACAATATGGTGGGTCCCAGCTAGCAGGGGGTATTCATTTTTTTGGGCGTAATAAGGAGGCACTTCCTTGCGTGAGAAGATATAGCTGGTGGGTCCGACCTGTCAGCGGGGGGAACATTTTTTCACGAAATACAGAGGCCCTTCCTGTGGGTCCTAGCTGTCAGGTGGAGGAATCATTATTTTGTGCGTAATAAGGAAGCATTTCCTTGCGTGCGGCCGTGGACCCAGCTATTAGCCTCTCCATGTGCAGTCCAGTTCCGATGGATGTCATTCATTGACCATGTTGACGAGGGCGGTGGACGACGGCGAGGCCTAGGAAGGGAACGAGACGGAGCCAGGGAATACTCGGCAGTTGTTTCCCACGCGGAGGAGTACGAGGGTTTACTGGTTCGTCTGCCATCACCGGAGAATAACATCAGGTGTGGGTGAGTAGAGGGATGGCTAGGCCAGTGATGGGAGTACGGTGGGGCCGTGGGGCCTGCACGGCAGCATAGCCGGCCGCAGGAGGAGGGAGCAGGCAGTCTTGCCGGCGCTTGTTTGAGCGGCTTGAGCATGAAGAGCAGAGATTGAAGAAGCACGACAGCCGTTGGATGGACATCCAACAGTCACTGCTCTCGTGTGTTGACTAAGTTGACAGGGCGTTGCATGTGCGTCAACCTTTTTTTTATGAAAGCATATGCATCAACCTATAGTAGGCGCACGAGTCAGCCTCAAATCTATGGAAAACAGCATACAGCCCATCTGCCATTATTTCTAATAATGTACAACCCATTTGCTAATTCGTAAGAAGTTTTTCGGAGCCCATCTTCTTTTGTTAGCATCACACCCCATATTGTGGCCACGGTTAAAAAGTATACGAAATTTTGCATATTTCCGTGCGGTCAACTGTTTTTAATCCAGAAATATCGATTCATATTCAAACTATTTTGAAAAATAATTTATATAAGTATAAAATCCAAATAATTGTCCACGCATAAAAATCAATGGAATTTAAGATCTCGTAATGAAAACAAAATTGAAACTAATTCCCGGTTTGATGTGTTTTAAAATTGTACAACCCATTTCTAGGCAAACCGAATGAAACTCTCCTCGTCTTGAATGATTTGCAGCCCAGCAGGGCCGATAAAGCAAGTAGGCCTTGTTTGGGTATTTCTTTAAAAAATAGAACTGGGCTAGCCATTTTCAGCAAGAAAAAAACACAACTGGGCTCATGATGTGGTAAACATAAATAAAACCCTGGCTAGATGGGCCACAGCCCCCGCACAGCCCCGTTGTTACCCTGATCCGTCGCTAAAACTAGTATAAATAACAACTGCTTGTTCCTAAAAAAAACAACGCGACTTGCTGGGTCCCTGGTGTCAGCCGCTCGTAGTGTAATTCTCTCATTTATTGACTACGTTGACAATGGCGTGAGCCCCAAATGTCCAACCAATTAGGAGGAACCATATTTTTGGGCTTGTACTATATGGGCACTTGCTTGTGTACTGCCATGACGCTGGTGGGTCCCTACTGTCATCCTCTACACGTACAGTCATCTCCTTGTTCCTCTCGGTTGTTGACGACATTGACAATGCAAGAGGGCGGCGCACCGCGCACGGCGAGCGAACCAAGGCCGCAAGTTTGTGGGTGCTGATGGGGGCTAATCACTTGGCTTCTGTAATGCACAGTGAGCTCAAGCAGCCGGCGAGAGCTATGTTATTTCCCTTGGTTTGGATTTGTTACAATATTTCACTCTAAATTAAACGAATGGCAAGCCATTTGCCTTGTTTCAAAGAAAATATGACAGTCACAGCCGAGTTGAAAAGGGCAGGAACATCTAACTCCAGCTTACAAATTGTACAAAAGCACGAGGGTTAATTGTTCATCAGGTTTACAAAAAAACCAGATTGAAAAGGGCAACAACATCTAACTCCAGCATTGTTTTCGGCAGTCACAGTCAAATGGATTGGTCAGGTCCATAGAATGAACATCCTGGGTCATAAAATTTACTGGATTATGACCACAATATGTTGTAAATAGAAGCCCGGCACGTTTAGAAGCTCTTTTGCCCACCTGAAAATCCTTTTTTTGCTCTTCGACATACCCATCCGTCAAAACCATGCTGCTAGTAAACTTAAGCCTGATGGACAATAGTAACCTCGCATTCAGCAGGAAGAATGTGACAAATCTTGTGTTTGCATGGTTGGCTACATATCGTTCAAGCATTATTGTCTTCAATCGAATCTCATGAGAAGTGAGAAAATCCCGATGCTTATGAATCCACCGATTGGTTATAACTTTCTTACCCCATCCTGTTGCCTAAATAGACATGAAGATTGAAAACAGTTAAGGTCTAAAAGAAGAGTGTCGAAAGAGCAACAGCTGAACGGTTAATTCTAGTACACTATATGCGGGTTTCCAATGTGCGTGAAATTATCACCTTTATATACAACTTCTCCAGACATGGAAAGCATTGTAGCAAGCCTAATCTTTTCAGATCAAAACTATTCATTTGGATATATAAGATATTAACAGAATCCAGCACCATTGATAGGCCATCCATGGAGAAACTCTTCATTGAGCATAGAACATAATATTAGTACAAAATGTGTACTCCAAGATGATATATAAATTATGCGCAGAAATTTAAAATGCAGCTTATGGTTACAAGTGTAGATGATAATATAAAGTACCTGAAGAACTATGGAGCCAAACACCATATTGAAATGAGCACAGAGATCATGTATTACACCCAAGGCCTCCAGTTTAGGCACAGAGAGGACGGTTATTTGCAACGGTGAATAACTAGAATCAAGGATCAACCTTTGAAGTGAAGGGGCATCTTGGATGATGAGCTTCCTTCCATCAAAAGAAATTCCAATTCTTACAATGTTAGGCGACTTTATTTGGAGACAACGGATTCTTACTGTGAAAACAAGCACCAAGCACTCCAGCGCAGGGCAACTGGAGTGGATGATGCTGTGCAATGAGGCCTCCGATATACGAACCCGCACAAGTGAAAGTTTCTTGAGAAATGGGAGTCGAAGGTTTAGTACCAGATTGTCTGGTAGGTAGCACTGCGCAAAGGTGGCTGTGTGGAGAGAGGACGAAAACCCCGAGATGGACATCGGTGCTGAGGGCACAAGTTCATGGCGTTCAGTATGTGGTATGTGATTTCCTAGGGAATAGTAGAACTCAAGCAGCTGTAGTTCTGTGAATTCAGGGGATTCCAGCCAGGCGTCCACCGTGCAGGGCATGGTATGCTTGCTCAGGTAGCATGACGGGATTCAGAGGCTTTGAACAGAGCCCTGGTGGGAGGAGATGATGGCTCTGGGAATTTCAAAATCATTGAAGAGAGATAGCTGACGATAGTCGAGATTAAGGGGAACGACGCGCCATAGAGGGTGCCACCGAATTGAGAGGACTTGGGTGCGGCAGCAATCCTTGGTGGGGAGAAGCGATATGATCTCCCCAAGGATGGCGTTCGGGAGATCACTGATGCGGTCCACCCGAGATTTACGGGTTCCTAAGATCCAGTGGGGGCGGGGTCGCCGCTTCTCCCCGCGCTGCCGGGTGCGGGATCTACAACAAGCGTCACCGCTGGTGGGAGCCTCATCTTCTTGGCGCTGGGGTCAGCCGACTCCATTTTCCTCGAGGGCGTCGCGTCGCGCTCACGGATTTGAGCAGAGTAACGAATGACGAGCCTAGTTGTAGTGCGAGCGAAGAAGAAGGGGAGCTGGGGGTTTTCTATAGGAGTGAGGAAGAAGGGGAGCTGGGGTTTTCTGTAGGAGTGAGGTGAGGAATTTAGGGGTACGAGTGGAGCGAGCTGACATGAGGTGGGTGGGAGCGAGGAGGAAGAAGAGCACCCAGGTTTTTGAATTGATTTTACTATTTACTAGTGTGGATGGGCTGTTTTGTCTTGGGACCCGAGAAACAATTACGACTAGTATAGTGGAGACACTCTACAGCTACCCAGAAAAACAATTACTACTAGTACAGTGGAGACACTCTACCGCTTCTGGCTCCTCCTAGGTCATTGAAACATCGCCCTCTATTGAATGCCGTTATACTTTTGTTCACCGACATGCGGGCCATGCAGCGCGCGGGCCCAAATGCCATCCACCAAATTAGAAGGCAGTATGCAGGCGGAGAGTCACCCGGTTGTAGCGCGGCAGTAACGAGCCGTCGTATCACAAAACCCCACCTCCCCGCAGTCTAAGTTTGACGGACGAAGCAACCATCATTTAACTCTTCACTGAATCCCCTTCTCCCTCACCGTCTTCAAGAAAGGCAACACTTGCATCTGCCACTGTTCTTCTCTCCGAATGAAGGGAAGGTAAGCGGATCCGTGATGTTGGTATATTTTCGTTCAGAGGAAAAAAAAGAACTTTTGCAAAGTAGTAACCGATCCTCACTCTCTTTTTTGTTTCATTGTCATTGCGATTGTGTTTTCCTTTCAGTGGACTCCTAGTATTCGTCAGTTTCATGATGGACCAAGGAGAACCAGGCAAAGATCTGCCGATATTGGAGCAGACGGGGGAGGCTGATCCCCACGAGACAGAGAGCTCCAAGAAGATGGAGGCAACCACCGAGGCGACCCCAGATACTGAGATGGTCAACGCCCTGTTTGAGGTTAT
>NC_041380.1:553459902-553478502 GCF_002162155.2 Triticum dicoccoides | reverse complement strand
GCTGAGCTGCCCAAGGTGATTTCCTTCTTTGCCGATCTCGATTGTGGTTTTTCATCTAAGTATGTGGTGATTTTTTTAGAAAAGGAAGTATGTGGTGATTAATAATGCACAATTTTATTAGCTTTGATGCCATGGTATACGTAGTGGTTTAAATAACTTGTGTTTCTTATACTGAAAAGTAATTCAAAATTTGTTTCTGTTTCAATTAGAGCCCTGATGCAGACAAGGATTGTGTGGTTGTACATGTCACTCGCTATGAGGCGGACGACCTGAATATACGCACTGGGAAAACAGAGTTCTTAGGCTGTTGGATCCTGGAAGCCATTTGCGGTTATACCAATGAAGAGTTGTATTCCAGCCTCACTGTTGTCAGGCGTGTTGTCCACGGTGTATTGAAGCACAAGAAGTTCAAAGCTACTCCTTCGTTTGTGAGGAATACTGTTCTTGTCAAGCTTACGCGGGAAGATGACGTGGCATGCCTCCACAAACAAGTTTATCAGTGGCAAGGCCACAAGGTTGTCTTCATGAAGGTTCACAGGATTGAGCTGTTGCGGGACGTCCTCGATGATGTTCATGGCAAGGTCCATCTTGTGTCCAGCCCAAATTAGATCGAGGCATGAAATAGTTGCCCCAGCTAGTGTTTAATAGTAGTTTGGATTATGTCTAATTATCCGAACCTTGCCTGTTATCGACCCCTCTGGGGCTAGTACTCTGTTTGAATCCGTCTATGGGAACTGCTGCTACTTTTGTGTGCCCGTGAATCATGTGAGAACCATCATAATTGTTGCCGAAACAGATGCGTCCTCACTAGTTTTTTCATGAATATGGCATGGTAAGACATAAGTTGTCACGGTTTATCATACGAGCAGTGTGTGTTTTGACGAAATAGAGCACTCGTTCGAGAACCGTGCGCCGACATATACATAAGTACTTGTAAACACTATTGGTGCTACCCCACTTGTAAGCAGTTGTGCAAAACACGACACATTGGCTCAGCTCGCTTCAACACTAGGCTATTGACCAGCTAACAATCAACAATCTGCTGTCTGACATATAAGCAACTATGTATCTTGTTACAGTGGTTCATGCAGTTAATTGAGGCCACAATGTAATAAATTCCAAACGTTCACACACTAGTCCAGCGCTCATGTGGAACACTCACATTAAACTCGTTGACGGTGTCCTAGACTAGGGGGTACTCACCACGTCATCTCCCGATCTGTTAGATTGGGCCGAGGACCTCCATGGCCGTATACTCATGGGCCAGTTCGGATAGCTGCCGCATACAAGGGAGATTCCACAAGACTTGGCGATCAAGACAAGGACTCCTCCCCACCGGCGTATTCGGCTAGGACTCTTGTTATCCTAGGCCTCTGGTGCATTATATAAACCAAGGTCGGGCTAGTCGATAGATCATATACAACATACAATCATACCATAGGCTAGCTTCTAGGGTTTAACCTCTCTGATCTCATGGTAGATCTACTCTTATACTACCCATATCATCAATATTAATCAAGCAGGACGTAGGGTTTTATCTCCATCAAGAGGGCCCGAACCTGGGTAAAATATTGTGTCCCCTGCCTCCTGTTACCATCCAGCCTAGACGCATAGTTCAGGACCCCCTACACGAGATCCGCCGGTTTTGACACCGACATTGGTGCTTTCATTGAGAGTTCCGCTATGTGTTTGGCAAAAGGTTGATGGCTCGCCTGCAGATCAACTGCGACTTCGGCATCTTCGTCACCAGCTCGACTGGTCACCTTGGTTTGACCAAGGACTGCGCCCTACCTCCGATCGTCATGTTCGGATAAGGGCCTTTATAAACATCAACTCCGATCTCTATCAAGATCATGGAGGAATCATCCAGGGAGCCCGGGGGCTCAACGTCAACAATGCCCTCGGGCGACCGTGCTGTTTTTCTGGATAGCAAACTTGTGTCCGCCGCCACCGCCTCCTCAAGTGTCTTTTTAACGATCGCTTTGGTGGAATTTTGCGGAATTGAGTCTACAACAACCCTAGAAAATTTCGTCGAGTTCCGATGGAGGAATCTCTGGCAATCCACGATATACCGGAGATCTGTCAAATCTGGACGGGAATCTGGATGAGTTTAGGGCATGGTGTCCAGCTTCTATCTTGGACGTCCTTTGGAAGATCCAACCGTTGATCGGCTGAGGAATTCCTATATCTACCACCTCTCAAAATTTCAGATCGATCCAACTGTACAAACTCCGGGAACCTTCCGATTAGTGCATCACTTTTTGGATCTGTTTTCTGCGCGAAAACGAATCCGACCCGAGTTCGTCCTTTTTATGAACGGGATTTCGGACATCCCTTTTGAAGGAAGTTTTATATGGGGTATTGTGTTTTGTTCCCGAACACATCCCACTAACTTTAAAATCTTTTGAACATGATCTTCAACATCATACTGGTGTCAAACCAGTCCGACAATATTGCTCCACGGCTGCCGACCTACGCTAGACACGTCGTCACTTTGTTGAGTCGAGCTCAACTTCTTCGGATCATCATCTCGGCAAGCCGAACAGAGTCCGGCATCACGAAGGATAAATCATCACCAACATCGCCGCCCCACAGATTACACGGAGCGGGCATACCGGCATCGCCGCACGGTCGCTTCATCAAGCCGGCATCGACCACGTCATGACCTGCATCGGTAGGGCCGCACTATTGCTTCTTCAAGCTGGTGTCCATCACGCCGACCTACTTCGACCCATCGGCTGACATCGAGGCTTCGACATCTCGGCTGGACCGGGGGCTTCACCATCTCTTCATCAACCTACTCCGGACACTTCGGCATCAATAGCCGACCAGCTCCGTCACGTTAGCTGGACTGAGGGCTTTGCCTCGGCGAGCCAACCTTTGCCAGCATTGCCATGCCGTCGTTTTATCGCCCATCAGGAAATGGGTGTGAGGATCGAGTACCAATTTTGGGAATCTCCTTCCTTCGGATTGCTACAACAAATAAAGTAGGTGCTATTAATCCCAGTATTTTTTGCTTGTTTGGGTTCATTTTTCCCAAGGAATTATTACTCTGGTTTGTCCATCATATGTACACAGGTCTATCAAATGGTGGCTGCATTAATGATAGTCGCATGGTGGTTCGGTCAGTTTCCGTACATAGTCCGACGAACGCCGCATCCGGAGCTCGGACCGACCTGTGAATTCAGGTTTTGCCACGCCTTTACCGCATCACGCCGACGCCCTGCATCGACATTGACTTTGGCGCCAGGCCATATTTCTTTTATTACTCACTTTGCATAAATTATTTATTATGCAATGATTTTTTAATTATCATTATTACTATTATCTCCAGTTTGCACTATTTTTTGTGCACAGGAAAATGATCCGGGGACTTCGGCGTCACTCTGCCGGTCTGCATTGACCGTGCTATGTCACCACTTCGGCGTGTCGAGCTCTCCGTTTCGTCACCTCGGGACCGGCTTGGGGGGTGGAACCTTGTCCCGCATCAAGCTCGGACCGCATCATCAATACCGAACACATTAACCAGCTAAGTCACTTTCATGCTCAAAGCTTTAATTTCTAACTTGTGTTCGGTTCGACCAAGCATTATACTTTTTTGGAAAAAAGTTGCCTGTAAAAAATTTCCTTATCCAAACTTTGTTTGTGATGCATAAATTCAAATACCCAATTCATTTGGGGGCTTCCTTCATGAAGCTTTTCCTCTTGCATATGATTATACTTGTACGGCTTCGTTCCTTGTTCGTGTATTACGCCACAATATGCACCATATTGACTTAAGCGATTTGCAAGCTGGGTTGCCTCGCTCCTGTGTTTACCCCTACGTTCCTGATTGTTCGGCTAGGGAGTAAAGGGAGCACCTCTGCGATTGTCACGATCGGGTCATCCGAGCCGTACCTCACACTGGGTGAAGCCGAAAGCTAGCGCTCTTATAGTTTTCAATGATGGTCGGCACACAACAGAACTCATGAGTACAAAAAATCTATTGCACAAGTCTCATAATAACAATGAGCACCAAAGAAAGGTATCGGTGGGGGTACTATTTTCTTCGAAGATGCTTCTTACACTTCGCAGTAATATAGCATAAGTTCCCTGAGCGCGCTTTGTCTGTTACAGCCTTATGGCCTGATTGCCTGGTTATTGGAAACACCGTCGATATTCTCGATAGATGGAGTACATAACACTTTTCGGTCCTTGACCGAAGAGGGAGAAGCCGACGGTCGGTTAAGACGCGTTTAAAGTTCGGTTGAACATAGATATGATATAAGTACTTCGGTACATGCAATCATTCTTTTACCCAAGTCACTTGGGGGCTCTTAAATTTATATGAGTCGTTTTATGATAAGTGTTCTTCTTCTTAGTTGTTGCAAAGTTTTATTATTATTATTATTATTATTATTATTATTATTATTATTATTATTATTATCTATCACTCCTTTTTTCGACACGAGCGTATGGTCACTAGCTGGGGAGCCTAATTTCTCTCAAAAAGCCGCTAGAGTTTAGTTTGCTAAACTGGCCTAATGAGAAGTACTCCGCCCTCGGGATAGGAGGTTGAAGCCATAGGCTGACCCGCTTGAAGTCTTGAGATAGGATGTATCATGTTAAAGCACGACAGAAGCACTTCTTTTGCTAAGGCCAATTTTTGTATTGGCACCGAACACTTGATCTTGTTCGGACGTCAAGTTTTTACTGACGTTTTTTGGTTTTCCAAGCTCATGGCACTTTTAAACTATTTGTGTGTTTTCAGCACAAGTCTCGCAGTGCAATACCGGACACCTTTAGAGATTCGACAAAAACATTCTCGGATATTGCTATATATGCATCGGTTTTGAATTGTGTCTTAGGTCAATAGTTGGGTTGCCCGGCTCCTGCACTTGCCTCCTACGTTCCGCTTTGTTCGGCTAGGTGTGCAAAGGGAGAACCACTGCGATTGTGCTTCCAGCTCACATGGTTAAGCACCTTAGTGGAGAAAGCCGAAAAATGACTGTCACAATAAGCGTAAACTGGTCAGCGATCCGATGACGGTGTTAAATGATGGGTCATTCATAACAATGGCCGAAGTGTTTATGGCTTGACCTCGACTGTCGCCGAACACTACCGGGGGCTATTAACTGGCCTCCCAAACTAAATCCTCGATATTTTTCTCTTACATTGGAGCTGAGGTTTCATGATCATGCTTAGCATGACAACCCAAAGAAAGAAACCGATAGCGGGACAATTTTCTTTGGAAGACATTTCTTCTGTTAAACAGTAATATAACATATCTCTCTGCGTACCTTTGTTTATAAAACCGTATGGCCAGATTGCCTTGTTTGTTGTAAATCTTTGCCCTCATAAAGACTTTATAAAGTAGGACAAACACTCCTCGGCTATTGGCCGAGGAGGTGGAAGCTGATGGTCGGTCAACAAAGTTTTGTACAATGCGTATCCGAGCATTAATGACGTAAAGCACTTGGATACATAGAATCATTACACATAATTTGTGATTTTACTATGGATATCAATCCTTAATTCGGCCACTCATGCCCGCATTAAGGCTCGGGGGCTACTGGGCTTCGGGCTTATTATTTACAAATATTAAAGGGGCACATCGATCCCCTGATCTGGTGTTGCCACCCGACCAGTGTCTCGGGGGCTACTGCATTCCCTGTCCAATGCAGAAAATTTTAAGTGTAATACAGTTTCCGAGGAGATTTTGATCCTCAGGTTGGTCGGCCGCACCCAACCTAAGTCTCGAGGACTGAGCACACCGCTTTTTGTGTCCCGAAGTATTCTGCCGAGCTAGGACTTGATCCTCAGACCGATTTTGCAAATCAACCTGAGTCTCAGCGGCTACTGGGATCAGCGGTCTTATGTCATCCTTCATGTGCATCTCAGGTTTTAGACCGATACCCCCCTTTAGGGCTACTGGCTATATATCTCGGTAGAGAATAAATTGCACCAATAAAAAATATTGACAAAAATTGGCCCACATTCGGGGTGGTGCACCACCTCGGAAGCAGTCCGGCATAAAGCTCGGGCGCTAGTGGCTGGCTCCATAGAGGGCATTTCCGGCATTAAGCTCGGCTAAACTCCTTCAAACTTCTTTGAACCAAGGTGATTTACGACACCTCGGATACAGTCCGGCGTTGTAGCTCGGATACATAGTCCAGCGTTGGAGCTCGGATACATAGTCCGGCGTTGGAGCTCGGATACAGTCCGGCGTTGGAGCTCGGATACATAGTCCGGTGTTGGAGCTCGGATACATTCCGACGTTAGAGCTGGGAAGCGGTCCAGCGTTGGTGCTCAGCTGCAAAAGATACCTCGAATGCAGTCTGGCGTTGGAGCTCGGACGCAAGAGGACGCTGCCGCCCGGGAACAACTTCAAGCCCGAGGTGTGGCATAAAATAACAAGGCATTGATAGAGGCCGACAACTTAAAGGGGATCCTCGGATACCCGACATGTAAACTCGTCGAATGCGTTTCGGCGATCCTCAAGATCAAAGATGAGAAGATTTGTTGAACCAGTTTTCAAGACTGACGACCGAAGATGAAAAACGGTTCGGAAGAATCAAGGAGCATCCCTAACTTGAAGACCGGTTCATGGGGCTACTGACGGTGTCCTAGACTAGGGGGTACTCACCACGTCATCTCCCGATCTGTTAGATTGGGCCGAGGACCCCCATGGCCGTATACTCATGGGCCAGTTCAGACAGCTGCCGCATACAAGGGAGATTCCACAAGACTTGGCGATCAAGACAAGGACTCCTCCCCATCGGCGTATTCGGCTAGGACTCTTGTTATCCTAGGCCTCTGGTGCATTATATAAACCAAGGCCGGGCTAGTCGATAGATCATATACATCATACAATTATACCATAGGCTAGCTTCTAGGGTTTAACCTCTCTGATCTCGTGGTAGATCTACTCTTGTACTACCCATATCATCAATATTAATCAAGCAGGACGTAGGGTTTTACCTCCATCAAGAGGGCCCGAACATGGGTAAAACATTGTGTCCCCTACCTCCTGTTACCATCCAGCCTAGACGCACAGTTCGGGACCCCCTACCTGAGATCCGTCGGTTTTGACACCGACACTCGTCTTCATAAAAAACTTGAAAAGCATAAGTTAAGCAATTTTATGTTGGAAAAATGCCCTAGAGGCAATAATAAAATGGTTATTATTATATTTCTTTGTTCATGATAATTGTCTATTGTTCATGTTATAATTGTGTTATCCGGAAATCGTAATACATGTGTGAATACATAGACCACAACACGTCCCTAGTGAGCCTCTAGTTGACTAGCTCGTTGATCAAAAGATAGTCATGGTTTCCTGACTCTGGACATTGGATATCATTGATAACGGGATCACGTCATTAGGAGAATGATGTGATGGACAAGACCCAATCCTAAGCATAGCTCAAAGATCGTGTAGTTCGTTTGCTATAGCTTTTCCGAATGTCAAGTATCATTTCCTTAGACCATGAGATTGTGCAACTCCCGGATACCGTAGGAGTGCTTTGGGTGTGCCAAACGTCACAACGTAACTGGGTGACTATAAAGGTACACTACAGGTATCACTGAAAGTGTCTGTTGGGTTCGCATGAATCGAGACTGGGATTTGTCACTCCGTATGATGGAGAGGTATCTCTGGGCCCACTCGGTAATGCATCATCATAATGAGCTCAATGTGACCAAGTGGTTGATCACGGGATCATGCATTACGGTACGAGTAAAGTGACTTGCCGGTAACGATATTGAACGAGGTATTGGGATACCGACGATCGAGTCTCGGGCAAGTAACGTACCGATTGACAAAGGGAATTGTATACGGATTGATTAAATCCTCGACATCGTGGTTCATCTGATGAGATCATCGAGGAGCATGTGGGAGCCAACATGGGTATCCAGATCCCGCTATTGGTTATTGACCGGAGAGTCGTCTCAGTCATGTCTGCGTGTCTCCCGAACCCGTAGGGTCTACACACTTAAGGTTCGGTGACGCTAGGGTTGTGTATACGGTAACCCGAAAGTTGTTCGGAGTCCCGGATGAGATCCCAGACGTCACGAGGAGTTCCGGAATGGTCCGAAGGTGAAGATTTAGATATAGGAAGTCAAGTTTCGGCCATCGAGAAAGTTTCGGGGGTACTCGGTATTGTACCGGGACCACCGGAAGGGTCCCGGGGGTCCACCGGGTGGGGCCACCTATCCCGGAGGGCCCCATGGGCTGAAGTGGGAGGGGAACCAGCCCCTAGTGGGTTGGTGCGCCCTCCTTGGGCCTCCCCCTACGCCTAGGGTTGGAAACCCTAGGGGTGGGGGCAAGCCACCCCCTTGGCCGCCGCCCCCCTGGAGATTGGATCTCCTAGGGCCCGCGCCCCCCTAGGGACCCTATATATAGTGGGGGGAGGGAGGGCAGCCGCACCCTAGCCCCTGGCCTCTCCCTCTCCCTCCCGTGACACTCCTCCCTCTCCCTGTGCTTGGCGAAGCCCTGCTGAGATCACCGTTGCTTCCATCACCACGCCGTCGTGCTGCTGGATCTTCATCAACCTCTCCTTCCCCCTTGCTGGATCAAGTTGGAGGAGACGTCTTCTCAACCGTACGTGTGTTGAACGCGAAGGTGCCGTCTGTTCGGCGCTAGGTAATCGGTGATTTGGATCACGACGAGTACGACTCCATCAACCCCATTCTCTTGAACGCTTCCGCGCGCGATCTACAAGGGTATGTAGATGCACTCCTCTCTCCCTCGTTGCTAGATGACTCCATAGATTGATCTTGGTGATGCGTAGAAAACTTTAAAATTCTGCTACGTTCCCCAACAGTGGCATCATGAGCTAGGTCGATGTGTAGTTTCTATGCACGAGTAGAACACAAAGAAGTTGTGGGCATCGATATTGTCAATTTGCTTGCCGTTGCTAGTCTTATCTTGATTCGGGGGTATCGTGGGATGAAGCGGCCCAGACCGACCTTACATTTACGCTTACGTGAGACTGGTTCCACCGATTGACATGCACTAGTTGCATAAGGTGGCTGGCGGGTGTCTGTCTCTCCCACTTTAGTTGGATCGGATTCGATGAAAGGGGTCCTTATGAAGGGTAAATAGAAATTGGCATATCACGTTGTAGTTTTGGCGTAGGTAAGAAACGTTCTTGCTAGAAACCTATAGCAGCCACGTAAAAACTTGCAACAACAATTAGAGGACGTCTAACTTGTTTTTGCAGCATGTGCCGTGTGATGTGATATGGCCAAAAGGATGTGATGAATGATATATGTGATGTATGAGATTGATCATGTTCTTGTAATAGGAATCACGACTTGCATGTCGATGAGTATGACAACCGGCAGGAGCCATAGGAGTTGTCTTTATTTATTTATGACCTGCGTGTCAACATAAACGTCATGTAATTACTTTACTTTATTGCTAAAGTGTTAGCCATAGTAGTAGAAGTAATAGATGACGAGACAACTTCAAGAAGACACGATGATGGAGATCATGATGATGGAGATCATGGTGTCATGCCGGTGACAACGATGATCATGAAGCCCCGAAGATGGAGATCAAAAGAAGCAAATGATATTGGCCATATCATGTCACTATTTGATTGCATGTGATGTTTATCATGTTTTACATCTTATTTGCTTAGAACGACAGTAGCTTAAATAAGATGATCCCTCGTAATAATTTCAAGAAAGTGTTCCCCCTAACTGTGCACTGTTGCGAAGGTTCGTTGTTTCGAAGCACCACGTGATGATCGGGTGTGATAGATTCAAACATTCGTATACAACGGGTATAAGCCAGATTTACACACGCAATACACTTAGGTTGACTTGACGAGCCTAGCATGTACAGACATGGCCTCGGAACACGGAAGACCGAAAGGTCGAGCATGAGTCGTATAGAAGATACGATCAACATGAAGATGTTCACCGATGTTGACTAGTCCGTCTCACGTGATGATCGGACACGGCCTAGTTAACTCGGATCATGTTTCACTTAGATAACTAGAGGGATGTCTATCTGAGTGGGAGTTCATTGAATAATTTGATTAGATGAACTTAATTATCATGAACTTAGTCTAAAATCTTTACACTATGTCTTGTAGATCAAATGGCCCACGCTAATGTTGCCCTCAACTTCAACGCATTCCTAGAGAAAACCAAGCTGAAAGATGATGGCAGCAACTATACGGACTGGGTCCGGAACCTGAGGATCATCCTCATAGCTGCCAAGAAAGATTATGTCCTAGAAGCACCGCTAGGTGACGCACCCATCCCAGAGAACCAAGACGTTATGAATGCTTGGCAGTCACGTGCTGATGATTACTCCCTCGTTCAGTGCGGCATGCTTTACAGCTTAGAACCGGGGCTCCAAAAGCGTTTTGAGAGACACGGAGCATATGAGATGTTCGAAGAGCTGAAAATGTTTTTCCAAGCTCATGGCCGGGTCGAGAGATATGAAGTCTCCGACAAGTTCTTCAGTTGTAAGATGGAGGAAAATAGTTCTGTCAGTGAGCACATACTCAAAATGTCTGGGTTGCATAACCGCTTGACTCAGCTGGGAGTTAATCTCCCGGATGACGCGGTCATTGACAGAATCCTTCAGTCGCTTCCACCAAGCTACAAGAGCTTTGTGATGAACTTCAATATGCAGGGGATGGAAAAGACCATTCGTGAGGTATATTCAATGCTGAAATCAGCAGAGGTGGAAATCAAAAAGGAACATCAAGTGTTGATGGTGAATAAAACCACTAAGTTCAAGAAAGGCAAGGGTAAGAAGAACTTCAAGAAGGATGGCAAGGGGGTTGCCGCACCCGGTAAGCAAGCTGCCGGGAAGAAGCCAAAGAATGGACCCAAGCCCGAGACTGAGTGTTTTTATTGCAAGGAAAGTGGTCACTGGAAGCGGAACTGCCCCAAATACTTAGCGGACAAGAAGGCCGGCAACACTAAAGGTATATGTGATATACATGTAATTGATGTGTACCTTACCAGTACTCGTAGTAGCTCCTGGGTATTTGATACCGGTGCGGTTGCTCACATTGGTAACTCAAAGCAGGAGCTGCGGAATAAGCAGAGACTGGTGAAGGACGAGGTGATGATGCGCATCGGGAATAGTTCCAGGGTCGATGTGATCGCCGTTGGCACGCTGCCTCTACATTTACCTACGGGATTAGTTTTAAACCTCAATAATTGTTATTTAGTGTCAGCTTTGAGCATGAACATTGTATCGGGATCTCGTTTAATTCGAGATGGCTACTCGTTTAAATCTGAGAATAATGGTTGTTCTATTTATATGAGAGATATGTTTTATGGTCATGCTCCGCTGGTGAATGGTTTATTCTTAATGAATCTCGAGCGTAATGTTACACATATTCATAGTGTGAATACCAAAAGATGTAAGGTTGATAATGATAGTCCCACATACTTGTGGCACTGCCGCCTTGGTCACATAGGTGTCAAACGCATGAAGAAGCTCCATGCAGATGGACTTTTGGAGTCTCTTGATTATGAATCATTTGACACGTGCGAACCATGCCTCATGGGTAAAATGACCAAGACTCCGTTCTCAGGAACAATGGAGCGAGCAACCAACTTATTGGAAATCATCATACTGATGTGTGCGGTCCAATGAGTGTTGAGGCTCGCGGTGGCTATCGTTATGTTCTCACCCTCACTGATGACTTGAGTAGATATGGGTATGTCTACTTAATGAAACACAAGTCTGAGACCTTTGAAAATTTCTAGGAATTTCAGAGTGAGGTTGAGAATCAACGTGACAGAAAAATCAAGTTCTTGCGATCAGATCGTGGGGGAGAATACTTGAGTCACGAATTTGGCACACACACTTAAGGAAATGTGGAATAGTTTCACAACTCACGCCGCCTGGAACACCTCAGCGTAATGGTGTGTCCGAACGTCGTAATCGCACTCTATTGGATATGGTGTGATCTATGATGTCTCTTACCGATTTACCGCTGTCATTTTGGGGCTATGCTTTAGAGACTGCCGCATTCACTTTAAATAGGGCTCCGTCGAAATCCGTTGAGACGACACCGTATGAATTATGGTTTGGGAAGAAACCTAAGCTGTCATTTCTAAAAGTTTGGGGATGCGATGCTTATGTCAAGAAACTTCAACCTGAAAAGCTCGAACCCAAGTCGGAAAAATGCGTCTTCATAGGATACCCTAAAGAAACTATTGGGTATACCTTCTACCTCAGATCCGAAGGCAAGATCTTTGTTGCCAAGAATGGATCCTTTCTAGAGAAAGAGTTTCTCTCGAAAGAAATAAGTGGGAGGAAAGTAGAACTTGATGAAGTATTACCTCTTGAACCGGAGAGTGGCGCAGCTCAGGAAATTGTTCCTGAGGTGCCTGCACCGACTAGAGAGGAAGTTAATGATGATGATCATGAAACTTCAGATCAAGTTGCTACTGAACTTCGTAGGTCCACAAGAACACATTCCGCACCAGAGTGGTACGGCAACCCTGTCTTGGAAATCATGTTGTTAGACAACGGTGAACCTTCGAACTATGAAGAAGCGATGGCGGGCCCAGATTCCGACAAATGGCTGGAAGCCATGAAATCCGAGATAGGATCCATGTATGAAAACGAAGTATGGACTTTGACTGACTTGCTCGATGATCGGCGAGCCATAGAAAATAAATGGATCTTTAAGAAGAAGACAGACGCGGATGGTAATGTAACCATCTATAAAGCACGACTTGTAGCTAAGGGTTATCGACAAGTTCAAGGGGTTGACTATGATGAGACTTTCTCACCCGTAGCGAAGCTGAAGTCCGTCCGAATCATGTTAGTAATTGCCACATTCTATGATTATGAGATATGGCAAATGGACGTCAAAACAGCATTCCTTAATGGTTTCCTTAAGGAAGAATTGTATATGATGCAGCCGGAAGGTTTTGTCGATCCTAAGAATGCTGACAAGGTGTGCAAGCTCCAACGCTCAATTTATGGGCTGGTACAAGCATCTCGGAGTTGGAACATTCGTTTTGATGAGATGATCAAAGCGTTTGGGTTTACGTAGACTTATGGAGAAGCCTACATTTACAAGAAAGTGAGTGGGAGCTCTGTAGCATTTCTCATATTGTATGTGGATGACACACTGTTGATGGGAAATGATATAGAATTCTTGGAAAGCATAAAGGCCTACTTGAACAAGTGTTTTTCAATGAAGGATCTTGGAGAAGCTGCTTATATATTAGGCATCAAGATCTATAGAGATAGATCGAGACGCCTCATTGGTCTTTCACAGAGTACGTACCTTGACAAGATATTGAAGAAGTTCAAAATGGATCAGTCAAAGAAGGGGTTCTTGCCTGTATTGCAAGGTACGAGATTGAGCACGGCTCAATGCCCGACCACGGCAGAAGATAGAGAAAAGATGAGTGTCGTCCCCTATGCCTCGGCCATAGGGTCTATCATGTATGCTATGCTGTGTACCAGACCTGATGTAAACCTTGTCGTAAGTTTGGTAGGAAGGTACCAAAGTAATCTCGGCATGGAACACTGGACAGCGGTCAAGAATATCCTGAAGTACCTGAAAAGGACTAAGGATATGTTTCTCGTTTATGGAGGTGACGAAGAGCTCGTCGTAAAGGGTTACGTCGATGCTAGCTTCGACACAGATCTGGATGACTCTAAGTCACAAACCGGATACGTGTATATTTTGAATGGTGGGGTAGTAAGCTCGTGCAGTTGCAAGCAAAGCGTTGTGGCAGGATCTACATGTGAAGCAGAGTACATGGCAGCCTCGGAGGCAGCACAAGAGGCAATCTGGGTGAAGGAGTTCATTACCGACCTAGGAGTCATACCCAATGCGTCGGGCCCGATGACTCTCTTCTGTGACAACACTGGAGCTATTGCCCTTGCCAAGGAGCCCAGGTTTCACAGGAAGACCAGGCATATCAAGCGTCGCTTCAACTCCATTCGTGAAAGTGTTCAAAATGGAGACATAGATATTTGTAAAGTACATACGAACCTGAATGTGGCAGATCTGTTGACTAAACCTCTCCCTAGAGCGAAACATGATCAACACCAGAACTGCGTGGGTGTTCGATTCATCACAATGTAACTAGACTATTGACTCTAGTGCAAGTGGGAGACTATTGGAAATATGCCCTAGAGGCAATAATAAAATGGTTATTATTATATTTCTTTGTTCATGATAATTGTCTATTGTTCATGCTATAATTGTGTTATCCGGAAATCGTAATACATGTGTGAATACATAGACCACAACACGTCCCTAGTGAGCCTCTAGTTGACTAGCTCATTGATCAAAAGATAGTCATGGTTTCCTGACTATGGACATTGGATGTCATTGATAACAGGATCACATCATTAGGAGAATGATGTGATGGACAAGACCCAATCCTAAGCATAGCTCAAAGATCATGTAGTTCGTTTGCTATAGCTTTTCCGAATGTCAAGTATCATTTCCTTAGACCATGAGATTGTGCAACTCCCGGATACCGTAGGAGTGCTTTGGGTGTGCCAAACGTCACAACATAACTGGGTGACTATAAAGGTACATTACAGGTATCTCCGAAAGTGTCTGTTGGGTTGGCACAAATCGAGACTGGGATTTGTCGCTCCGTATGACGGAGAGGTATCTCTGGGCCCACTCGGTAATGCATCATCATAATGAGCTCAATGCGACCAAGTGGTTGATCACGAGATCATGCATTACGGTACGAGTAAAGTGACTTGCCGATAACGAGATTGAACGAGGTATTGGGATACCGACGATCGAGTCTCGGGCAACTAACATACCGATTGACAAAGGGAATTGTATACGGATTGATTGAATCCTCGACATCGCGGTTCATCCGATGAGATCATCGAGGAGCATGTGGGAGCCAACATGGGTATCCAGATCCTGCTGTTGGTTATTGACCGGAGAGTCGTCTTGGTCATGTCTGCGTGTCTCCCGAACCCGTAGGGTCTACACACTTAAGGTTCGGTGACGCTAGGGTTGTTGAGATATTAGTATACAGTAACCCGAAAGTTGTTCGGAGTCCCGAATGAGATCCCAGACGTCATGAGGAGTTCCGGAATGGTCCGGAGGTGAAGATTTATATATAGGAAGTCAAGTTTCGGCCATCGGGAAAGTTTCGGGGGTACTCGGTATTGTACCGGGACCACCGGAAGGGTCCCGGGGGTCCACCGGGTGGGACCACCTATCCCGGAGGGCCCCATGGGCTGAAGTGGGAGGGGAACCAGCCCCTAGTGGGCTGGTGCGCCCTCCTTGGGCCTCCCCCTGCGCCTAGGGTTGGAAACCCTAGGGGTGGGGGGCGCCCCACTTGGCTTGGGGGGCAAGCCACCCCCTTGGCCGCCGCCCCCCCTTGGAGATTGGATCTCCTAGGGCTGGCGCCCCCCTAGGGACCCTATATATAGTGGGGGGAGGGAGGGAAGCCGCACCCTAGCCCCTGGCCTCTCACTCTCCCTCCCGTGACACTCCTCCCTCTCCCTGTGCTTGGCGAAGCCCTGCCGAGATCACCGTTGCTTCCACCACCACGCCGTCGTGCTGCTGGATCTTCATCAACCTCTCCTTCCCCCTTGCTGGATCAAGTTGGAGGAGACGTCTTCCCAACCGTACGTGTGTTGAACGTGGAGGTGCCGTCCGTTCAGCGCTAGGTCATCGGTGATTTGGATCACGACGAGTACGACTCCATCAACCCCGTTCTCTTGAACGCTTCCGCGCGCGATCTACAAGGGTATGTAGATGCACTCCTCTCTCCCTCGTTGCTAGATGACTCCATAGATTGATCTTGGTGATGCGTAGAAAATTTTAAAATTCTGCTACGTTCCCCAACATTTTATACATCTCAATGATTCATAGAACATAACAAACATATACTAGTTCACAACAAAAGACAAAGTTGTGAGAAGGTTTACAAATCAGGAAAAAACAAGCAAGGCTTCTTTCTGAGCAAAGGGCCTCCCGGCAGGCTTAAATTTCCTGGAGTTCACTCTGGTTTTTTCTTGTTGCCACCATTCAGGGTTAGGTTCTCTCATTCCAGAATAACCAATTATAATTGTGGTATCAGCTGGAATGCTGAACTGAACCATGCAGTGTACTGACCAGCTGAAATGCTTGTGCCTTCCACTAAATTTAAGCACCGCTATTTGCAGAAATAAGCAGACCACAATGCCTCCTGTCCGCGCACCTGTCCAAAAAATCGTCATGTAGCCGTGCCAGCTAGTCCTTGGTCCATGGATGAACTGGTAGAAAGTGCATTCCGGACTAGGATGCAGTTGTTTTCGCTCGTCCCTGCACTGCAATCAGGAAGTAAAACGTACGAATCAACTTCTTTTAGATTGCATTGGTCATTCTACCTTAGTTACTACCAATGTAGGGATACCTTGAAGACGGGAGGTTAGACGACGGCAGCGAGGGATAGCCATCTCATTTTGCGCAGTTGTACTAAAACTGAGGTGTGTGCTTTTGATTGCGCGGATAGAAATGATACGGAGACAGACATCCCAAAACAATATGGAGACAAACATCCCTGTTTGCGCAAATAAGATATACGGTTATTTAAACAGTGACAGATATTACTACTTTCCCCCATTTCCTCTTAGAACCAAGTCCTAGATTCATGCTACAGCTTTCCCACTTTCTTCCCTGTTTGAACCAACGCTTTGAGTCAACTGTATGAAATAGCTTTACTTCTAATCTACTACTACTATAATGCGGCAGTTTTGAAATTGGATTTACCACTCCATCTTCGGTTCTCCCGCCCAAACAAGCATTGGCTCAAAATCCACCGTTCATTTCCCCTCTCATGCATATCACTGCCGTCCATCAAACAAAGGATGACATGATCTGACGGCTAAGAGCTGCCGGATTAGCTCCCGCTCCTTGTGCACATGGCCGACTCTGCTCTCCAAGTAAACAAATAAAGAAGTCCCCGTTGAATCTGGATTGCACCTACTGAAGTTGAGAAATGTCTAGAAACTGCGGCCACCTCCTCACATGCAAGTACGACAAGTTGGCAAATAGCTAGCACATTTTGGTTCCCCATTGTCACCTGGGAAATAAACACTCTACTACTAACTAATTTTTTTAGATTACTGTAAAAATGGATTTTTTAGATGCCGCTATACTGCAAAGTTTACACTGTTCACATAACATAACATTGCATGGCTGATGCTAGCTAAAGTTTTATTCTGCTTCATCGAGAAATGTAATATTTTTATTATTCACAGAAAAAGTGTAATATTTTATTTCAGTTATACATAAGCTATACCTCAAGCTAATACAGGACATGAGTGTTTGTTAGACCTAAATGACTTATTTAGTTGCACAAAATAGTCCATAAACATGTATGTAAACCGTCAAACAACTCTGGAACTATACATCAGTGGAACCCAGGAAACAACATATAATAAAACTACAACTTTTATCTTGTAATCAAATTCTTACTTGGAACTCAGTTTGATTTGTGCAAGTGATTTGCTTCTTGTTTTAGAATAGTCCTTAGATCATGCAAACAAACACACTATGATATCTACGCAAGATACAAGTACCCATTTATCTCTCTAAAAAGAAGGTATATGAGTATCTATCATACAGAACATACGTGGAAAGCACGTGCCTTAGTAGAAGTCTAGGTGGCTTTGGAACAGCGGACGGAAGTAGAAAAGGATCCACACGAAGGGAGCTGGGGCAGTAGAGCAAGGCAGGTTTCGAAGGAATATATACCTGAGGGTCGTCGGCATGTCGCAAAGACAGCGTTGGGAGGCCGCATCTTGGCCACAATACCGCAGGGAGGAAGAAGGGGTCGGAGGCCCTCCCGTGTAACACACCGGATGTAATTTACCTTATCTGTACTCCAACTCTTGCCGTTTCCGGCACTAAGTTATTTTATTTCCTCGGTGTTGGGTTTTTGTCTCCGTGTGTTGTTGTCTTTGTCATGCATCTCATATCATGTCATCATGTGCATTGCATTTGCATATGTGTTCGTCTCATGCATCCGAGCATTTTCCCCGTTGTTCGTTTTGCATTTCGGCGCTCCTATGTCACCCGGTGTCCCTTTCTACTTCTTTTCATGTGTGGGGGTTAAACATTTCCGTACTGGACCGAGACTTGCCTTGCGGCCTTGGTTTACTACCGGTAGACCGCCTGTCAAGTTTCGTACCATTTGGACTTCGTTTGATACTCCAACGGTTAACCGAGGGACCAAAAAGGCCTCATGTGTGTTGCAGCCCAACACCCTTCCAAACTGGCCCAAAACCCACCTAAACCTCTCCCATCATCTAGAGCGTTCGATCATGATCGCGTGGCCGAAAACCGTGCTCAATGTGGAGCCTCCTAGCTCCCTCTACCTCTATAAATAGGTCCTCCTCCGAAATTCTGGATCAGATCCACCCCTAACCCTAGTCCCCTTCGTCCTCAGCGCACCGGACATTGCCCGCCGGCGCCGGATGCACCGCCGCGTGCCAAGCACCTCTCGCCACGTGGCAGCTCCTGCCCCGCCGCTGCCGAAGCCCACCGGGCCCGTCGCCGGCCCGCCCGCGCCGCCTCATCCCCAACCTCGCGCCGTTGCCCGCGCTTGTTCCTCCGCCGCGCCGCCCCGCTCCGGTGGCCAGAGTTC
>NC_041380.1:553435938-553459457 GCF_002162155.2 Triticum dicoccoides | reverse complement strand
CCGCGCCGCCCCGCGGAGCTCGCCGCGCCGCCCTGCGGAGCGCGCCGCCGACCGCGCCATCGCCGGCTTCCATGTCCCGGGCCGGATCCGGCCTACCCGCCACCTCTACTTCCTCGCCGGAGCCCTGCAACCTCGCCGGAGACCTCGGGAGGCGTGTACGTGCTACAGTGCTCGAGTTCCAGATCCAGATCCGTTTCCCGCGGGTTGACTTTTTCATCCTCGAACCCTAATTTTTTTGCAAAATTTGGCATGTCATAACTCTCTCATCGAAGATCCGATTTATGCGTGTAGCATATCAAAATGTTCGTCTCGACGAGTACATCATTTCATCTCATTGCATCATTTTCATTTGAGCTCATCTTAATGCCCAAAATGCTGTTGGAAGAGGGCTATGTGATGAATTTGTCGGATCTGTTTCAGCAAATAGCCTTGTCATTTTTGGCATGATTAATGTGTGCATGCTATGATCCTGAGCTCTACATGTGTTTTGTTATATGACATGCCATCTTTACAGGGGTGTATGCCATGTATTTTTGTGATATTTGTGGTGACTAGCACAAGCTTGCAAAGTAGCATAATCGTTGATGCTGATTTCAGGGACTTAGAATTTCACTAAGTCCTTGTCCTCTTTTTGCTTTTATGCCATATGTTCATGTTGTTTCCTAGTGATCCGTGCGTCTTTTGAGGATGATCAGTAAGGATGTTTTGTTAATATTGTGGTTCTATATCCATCCATGTATTTGTTTGCATTTATGGAGCACCCTAGCTTGAGTCAATCGAGCTCTACTTTTGCTATAAATTGATCCTGGCAGATTGTTGACATGTTTAGCGATTTTGCCGAGGATGTTGCTATTGATCCGTGCATGCTATGTTGTTGTTCTTGCCATGTATAGCTTCTATGCCATGTATTCTTGATGGGTGTATGCTTAGTTTGTCATGCCGTGCTCTGCAGTGAGTGCATCGAGCTCGTAAACATGCCTACTCGTTAACTGTTTTGCATGCTCCAGTTTTTCACAAAGTCTGAATCTGTTTATGTATTTTCCATGTTCACATGCTTGCAATTGTATTTTCTGATCCCTTTTGGCTCAAGGTCACTAAGGGACTTTTGTTAAATGCTTTTAGTAGCTTCATGCCATGCCTTGATTTTCCATGTTAAGATCCTGTAGCTTGTAGTTTTCATGCTCTCAAGTGTGCTTCCTGATGATAAATTGCAGACTTGTGTTAATTTCACTAAGTCTGAAACTTGTTGTCATTTGCACTTTTGCCATGCTTGTTTGAACCTATTAATGGATGATTTAGCCGTAGCTCAGTGTTCATCTTTTGTCAAGCTTCATGAGTGTATCCCTGTCATGTATTTTGTTGTCATGTTTGAGTGTTGTAGCATATTTATCTTGATGTATTTAATTGGTCACTTGCTGTTTATCGCAGACTGGTGCCATATTTGTTTTGCTTGCCATTTCCAAACCATGCATCCGATTCCGGTGATCTTTATTCGATTTCAACCGAAATCACCTCACCTTTCTAGTGGCACTCTTGGATTTCCAAGTTGAGGCCAGGTTCAGTCATTCCTTTGCAAATCTTGCCTATGCATCACATACCGCATCCCGCATATCATACCATGTTTGCATCATGTTGTTTGCGCATTGCACGTGGTTGATTGTGTTCCGTTTGCTTGTTGTTCTTGTTTGGGTAGAGCCGGGAGAAGAGTTCATGAACGAGGAGCCCGTTGAGTTCGCTTACGAGGATCAAGTCAACTCTGACAACTTTGCAGGCAAGATGACCATACCCTCGAAATCACGTCTATCTTTGCTTGCTAGATGCTCGCTCTTTTGCTATGCCTATGCTACGATACCTACCACTTGCTTATCATGCCTCCCATATTGCCATGTCAAACCTCTAACCCACCATGTCCTAGCAAACCGTTGTTTGGCTATGTTACCACTTTGCTCAGCCCCTCTTATAGCGTTGCTAGTTGCAGGTGAAGATTGGAGTTCGTTCCTTGTTGGAACATTGTTTATTGTTGGGATATCACCATATTATCTTGGTTATCTTAAATGCACCTATATACTTGGTAAAGGGTGGAAGGATCGGCCTTTTGCCTAGTGTTTTGTTCCACTCTTGCCGCCCTAGTTTCCATCATATCGGTGTTATGTTCCTGAATTTTGCGTTCCTTACGCGGTTGGGTTATAATGGGAACCCCTTGATAGTTCACCTTGAATAAAACTCCTCCAGCAATGCCCAACCTTGGTTTTACCATTTGCCACCTAGCCTCTTTTTCCCTTGGGTTTCCGGAGCCCTAGGGTCATCTTTATTAAACCCCCCGGGCCAGTGCTCCTCTGAGTGTTGGTCTAAAACAGAGCCACTTGCAGCGCCACCTCGGGGAAACTTGAGGGTTGTTTTTAGTTGTACATAGTGTTCATCTGAGTGTGCCCCGAGAACGAGATATGTGCAGCTCCTATCGGGATTTGTCGGCACATTCGGGCGGTGTTGCTGGACTTGTTTTACCATTGTCAATGATGTCTTGTAACCGGGATGCCGAGTCTGATCGGATTGTCTTGGGAGAAGGAATATCCTTCGTTGACCGTGAGAGCTTGTGATGGTCTAAGTTGGGACTCCCCTGTAGGGATTTGAACTTTCGAAAGCCGTGCCCGCGGTTATGGGCAGATGGGAATTTGTTAATGTCCGGTTGTAGATAACTTGAAACTTAACTTAGTTAAAATGCATCAACCGCGTGTGTAACCGTGATGGTCTCTTCTCGGTGGAGTCCGGGAAGTGAACACGGTGTTGGAGTAATGCTTGACGTAGGTTGTTCTAGGATCACTTCTTGATCATAGTTGTTCGACCGTGCTTTTGCCTTCTCTTCTCGCTCTCTTTTGCGAATAGGTTAGCCACCATATATGCTAGTCGCTTGCTGCAGCTCCACATCATACCTTATGTTACCTATAAGCTTAAATAGTCTTGATCGCGAGGGTGCGAGATTGCTGAGTCCCCGTGACTCACAGATTACTTCCAAACCAGATGCAGGGACCGATGATACCATTCCAGACGATGCACTTGAGCTCAAGTGGGAGTTCGATGAAGACTCTCGTCGTTACTATGTGTCTGTCCCACATGATCAGTAGTGGTGCCCAGTTGGGGTGATCGGGGACCGTGTCGCATGTGGGGGTTGACCTTTATTTTGGTACCGTAGTCGGACCATGAGTGTATTGGATGATTGTAATGCTATTCATGTATTTGTGTGACGTGGCGAGTGTAAGCCAACTATGTATCTTTTCCGCTTTATTTATATTACATGGGTTGTTTGTGAAGATTACCTCACTTGCGACATTGCTTTCAATGCGATTATGCCTCTAAGTCGTGCCTCGACACATAGGAGATATAGCCGCATCGAGGGCGTTACATCCCGAGCCGGCGCTCTCTCGGGGAGAACGGCACGGCCGCCTATCAGGACGCGCGGGAAGCCGTTGGTCTCCTCCCTCGCCGCCGACGACAGCGTGAACGATGCACCTACACCCCTGCCCCGGTCGAGGTTGTCCGGCCAGATTTGTGACCAGCCGTGAGCTGAGAGAGTGTGGCCACCTATGTGTTGCTTAGATCTGGAGAGCATGAGAGAGTGAACGAGAGGAACCCTAGTAAAGCAAGCGCTAAGGCTCCTGCTTTTATATATAGTGGAGTGATTTTATTGTACCAGCTTCAAAAAAATGCGCTCCTACATGTACCCGCGAGTGGGTGTGAGAGAACTAGTGCGTGCGTGCACCGCTTCTCTTCGTGAGAGTACAATATACTATGCCCAAAGAACATTCGCCGCAAGAGTAATAGTACAAGTGTGTGACATGTGAGCTAAAATAAAATGTGTGCGTCGTCTTTTGATTTTTAGAAGTTCTGAGGGTAGGGTGTGAAGAGCACATATGTGCGTGACGTCTACCTGCAGATAGACGGTGGGTGCGACGTGCGAGTCTGCGAGAGGACTCGGGAGAGTCGTGACTCGTGAGGGTGCGTGTGCGTGAGAGAGAGGGGGAACGTATCAATGTAATGCATGTGTCCGTAAATCATTATCCGACAAACGTTCGCCACAAGCCTTTTCCTGACGAATGACGTAAGGACCGTTAGATCGGCATCCGACAGTGTCAGTTTTGCCATGTCATTTAACAGAACAGCCACTCCTCCTACACACAAATCTTCCATGTGAGTGTTAGCAACTGTCGTATGCTCCCTTGTTCCGAAATGCAGTGCATATAGCTTTATTGAAAATTCGAACCTCGCAAACTTTTACCGAGTTTTCGTGTACCAAATTGCACATGTAGAATACCATGTATATATCATTTCATTCATCTTCGAGAGGTAACTATAAAGTTGGGTGAGGAGTCTACAAAGAAAGACCATCGTATCGCCCGCAGCAATTTCAAGCATCCTTTAGTGTCAAGGAATATCATAGGAACTCTATATGATATGATTTTTATAGGATTTTTTTCCTTTAGAGCCAATTGGTTCATAGGAATAGATTCATATACTCCACATTTCAAAGGAAATAAACATGATATCATTTCTATAGCTTTAGAGCCACTTGGTTCATATGAATGGATTCCTATACTCCCTTAATTTCAAAGAAAAATAAACATTAGCGTATATTCAATAGAAAAGTTCCTATGATATGAACCAAATTACATCTCTTTTATAATCCCTCCTCATAGGAATTGAGAAACATGTCATCTCTATATTCAATAGAAAAGTTCCTATGATGTGAACCAAATGACATCTCTTTTCCAATCCCTACTCATAGGAATTGAGATGCTCCATGTCATCTCTTTCCCTACAACTTCCATGTATACATCTTCTATTCCTAAATAGATAGTACAACCCACTAGTAGCTTTTTTCCAAAACATGCAACTATGGCACAAGAACTATATAGTGTGCCAATAACTTTGAAAGATGGTCGCTGGATGAAGCTAACCCGACAGTGCAGAGATAGGCAAATCCGAGCACTACTGGCTGTTGGATATCATCAACATTCCACCACATCTGCCACATGTACAATTTAGAAGACTCCATGGTTGAACTTAAGCATAATGCACAAACCTCAAAACACAAGCACTTCTCCTTTGTTCTAGAATCTTCTGTATCATAATTGATTATTATTTTCTAAATGAATTGCCATTATTTGTTTTTTACTTTATGATTTACTCCCTCCGTTCCAAAATAGATGACCCAACTTTGCACTAACTTTGTACAAAGTTAGTGCAAAGTTGGGTCATCTATTTTGGAACGGAGGGAGTACAATGCACAACCCCATGAATCTTAACTTTTTTATAAAACTTATTGATTTTGAATGAGATGAACTATAAGAACTAAGTGAACATCTACATCATGCATATATGACTTAAAGCTTTACATCCTATAGTGTGTATTTATTCATAATTTGGTTTCGAAATTTCATGCGTTCAATACATGTGTACCTTACTAGTTTTGAGTAGAGTAGCAAATTTCACGCGGCCCCGGGTATATCAAAATGCAGGGCCCATGCATCATTGCCTTTCGGTCGAACCTACGTCCACAATTTTTTGTATGTACTATATCTCCACTGGTCCCCGAACCCAAAATGCCGCCTCGTTCCTATAAAACCAAGTGGCCCACACATATTTAAGGCATTGGCTCGAACCCGTTTACTACGACGTGGCCCCGCACGCCGTAGTACTCCTACAAACCCTACCGACGCACTCATCATCGATTTTCTTCAAGAGGACGAGGGAGAAGCCGATTTGTAGTGGAGGCGCTTTCGAAAAGAAGGATCTGTAGTGGAAACCCCTACCCTAGGGTGCCCTAGGTAGCTGCCACACGCATCATTGTTTTGTCTTTTCTTTATGCTCTTGCACCCTAGAGTGAAATGATGGTTGCTTCGTCCGTCCAGCTTAATGCGGGAAAGGTGGGGCTTTGTGATTTGACCCCTCGTCGCTCATTTTCTACTACTGTGGCGCTACGACCGGGGTGCCTCCAATTCCAACCGCTGCTCCGAACTGTAATTTGGTGCATCGCACGTGGAACAGGACGGTGGATGAGCCACATGTCGGCCAAAGGGGTCCTGTTAAGTGTGTCGCCATTTCGTGTGTGGACTGACCCTGCTTGAGTTGCTACGCCAACACGACAGGAGCAGCCTACCACTTGGTTTTTCTCCTTGGTGAATCCCGACTATATTGATCTAAAAAGATACGTGTTGAACTACCCTCTCCGTCTCGGTTTTTTATTTTTAGGCGTCTCGGTTTATAGGGCCTGCGTGTAGTTCTAGGTCATCCATTTGACTAACTAAATATGAGTTACTATGTCACAAAAAGTATATCATTGGATTCTTAAGTGGATGTAGTTGTATTTAAAAGTCGAGGGCGGGGCTTTTCCTGCGCGGTAGGCGGCGGGGCAGTTCCGCCTAGTCAGTTCGACAGAGACGCGAGAAGACGAGGGAGTACGCTGCTGCAAATGTAGGGCTGTGTGATTTGACAGCGAGTTACTGCTGGACAGGTGGGGCCCCATGATTTGACTTGCCATTATCATTTTAACTGTGGCGCTACGACCGGCGTGAGTCTCCCAGATTCCTGACCACCTCCATACAGGTGCCTCTCCCAATGCTCCACCATGTAGTAGAGGCTGGCTCTTGCATGAGAGCCCACTTCTCCACTTTTTCCTTGCCTCTCTTTCCTCCACATATGCAAAAATGCCATGTAAAGTGCACTAATGTACTTACTTTTACTTGCTCCTACAGGTGCTCAAGCTTGCCACATAAGCATAAAGTCTGATGTGGCAAGTTAATCAAGAAGAGAGAGACTAGTTTGGTGACCCAAGGAAGAAATGGTGCTAAGCGCGTGTACCTAGGTGAAAAGACAATTTTGAGTCTATAGCTAATTAAATGAAGCAAACTTAGCAACACCATTTCATTGGAAGAGGTCACTCCTTGGCAAATGCAATAAATACACGCGCTTAGCACCGTTTCTTCCTTGAGTACGAAGAAAGAGATGGAGAGGAGTAAAAAAATACACTTATAGCCAACCTTGTTGTAGTATGAGTGACTAAGTGATGACTATGTATGACATGCCAACATCAGATAGCCTAACGCACCGTGTTAAATCTCCAAGGGCGCGACCGCGCGAGCGACGCGGCGGTCGTGGTAGGCGCGACCATGATACGGGCTACTGGCAGCCCTTGGATCTGAGATCAAACGGTTGCATGCTAAGTTGCTGAAAATTTGCAGAATAACCCTCCAGGATAGGATATTCACCCATAGGTCTAGAATCACGCCATGCAACCATTCGATCTTAGATCCAAGGGCTCTCGGAAGCCCGTATCATGGGAGAATGGAAAGCCACTACCCTGCCGTTCGCACACTGGCAGTTCGCTCCTACTCGTCCCCGCACGTCCTTCAATACTGCGGCGGTTCGCTCCTAGTCATCCCGTCCATTCACATTACGGCAGTTCCACTAATCCTAACCCTCCTCCAAAATCCATGGCGTCCCAAATCTCCACGGTCGGCGGTGAGTACAAGGTTAGAACCATCACCGGCGATGAGTTCGGCGTCATCTACACCCGTTCTTCCACGATGGTGAAAGAATGTCTTTCTCGCTTCAGACGCATGTTCGAAGACTCAGATGATGAGTGGGTCGCTGGGGTAGATGTTGAGTACACCACAGTCCTGGGACAAGAGAAGGATCTAAAGGACGAAGAGAGGAAGAAGCCCGCCGTGATCCAGGTTTGCGTGCATGACTTATGCTTGGTCTACCACATATGCCATGCCGACGTTGAGTGACAGGATTTTAAGGACTTCCTCGAGAGCAACCTAGTCAAATTCGTTACTGTAGACTTTGGTAACGAGAAAGACGTCCTGCATCAGATAGGCCCCGTTGTAGGCAACACCTTCGACCTCCAGAAGAATCGGCTGGTGTCCGCTCGTCAGCCTTCAATGCTGACCCTGGCAGGAGCCATGGTTCATCCTTCGTACGGTAAACTGGAGAAACCTCCATACACGTTTCATCGTCATGCATGACAGCGGAATGTACTAGATATAGATCACATCCACTACGCTGCAATGGATGGCTACCTTTGCTTCAATATCTACAAGGGTTGGATGAAGAGCAACAGCCAAGTGTGCGGTTCAAGCAAAGAAGTATCGGCCAAGAGGAAGAGGGACAAGGACGAAGTCGAGGACGTGGACGAGGACTCCGAGTAAGGTGGCAGTGTCGTTGCTCATGGTGGTTCTAATGCAGTGTCTATCGGAATAGTTGCAAAGTTTAATTTCATGTGTGCTTAATTTAATTTCAGGGGTGTGTTGTGCTGAGCCCCCAGCAAAACTATGTTATGTTTCTTCTCGTTACTTTAACTCTTCAGTACGTACATACTAGTATTTCTTACATTTCATCTTTTAGTTGGTATAGTACTACCACTCGTTTCTTCACAATACATACATACAATATATATGGCCAACATCATATAGCCAGTAGTTTAGTTGTCAAAGAATTTCTGGGTGCTTAGTTTTGTCAAAGAATTCCAGGATGCTTAGAGGGTGCTTGGATCCAAGGGACTTATTTTAGTCTGACTAAAAATAGTCTCTTTAAGAGGCTAAAGTTCCAAGCACCCCTGAAAGAGGGGCTAAAACTACTCTTGAGACTAAAAAAATTTAGTCAGGGGTACCCCTACTAAAATGTGGATTAGTCCTCTCTCTACTCATTTAACTCCTCTCCTTTAACACAGGCGAGTTCTGGATTGGAGGGTTTGGAGGGTAATAAATGCTCATTAACTTGATTTTAGCCTTTTTAGTATTTGGATCCAAGCATGGGTGAGCCTAGCATGTTTTAGTCACACTACTTTTAGTCATGGGACTAAAACGTATCCAAGCACCCTCTTAGTTTTATTTGAGGGGTGGGTTGTGTTGGACACCATTATTGTGACTAGCCTTTTTAATAGTACTATATGCATAATTTGGCGACGAGCGCTCTCTATATGTACCACCTTTTTTTAATTTCAATTTTTGCTCCATGGCGCAATCCATCGATAGTACTGCTGTACAAAAGTATACATTTTTTAAAAGGCTAGAGTATTGTTCATCACATATATAGCCAGTTAAATTCTCAACCTAGAACGACGTGCATGCCATGTAGTAAACCAATACGGAGGAAGTATAGTAAAAATGAGGTGATTTTACCAAGCGATCGGCGGGGGAGCATGGCCTGTCATGCGGTCCCACGTGTCATGATGTACCAAGGCGATGCGCGTGTCCCTCTTAAGGCAGAAGCAATACTAGTATGTGGTTTGAGATGATGGCGAACCGAAGTGTGAAATAATGGTTGCTTCGTCCGTCTGGGAAAGTGCGGCATTGTGATTTGACATCTCATTGCTCATTACTACTACTGGGCCGGTACGAGTGGGGTGCGTCCCCCTGCTGTTCTGCACTGTTATTTGGGACATGTCGACCCCGTTGCTATATGTCCCACATGTCGGCAACAGGAAGTACAGAATTCATGAAAGGGAGCGTTGACGGAGGAGCATACTACAGAATTCATGAAAGGGAGCGACTTAGTTTTGGAAAAATCTGTTTTTACGGAGTACGTACCCACTAGGGTTTATAGGGCTCATCTAAAAACATTCGTTTTCCCGTTTGATAAGTCTCAATTCTACTATACTAGTAGTAGTACCATTACATTTTGGATTTCGAGGTGCGTTAGATCACCCGACGCAAGCAGTGTCAAGAGGAAACTAACCAATGCATGTACAAGTTCATGGAAATTTAGTGGTCATCCATGCATTCGTTCTAATTAATGCCTCGGTAAACATAACTTCTTGAGAAAAACGAGCGTACTAATTACTTGTGCAAAATACGAAATTAATTCGACCACTCACCGTCTACCTTGGTTGGAGAGATTTTGAAATTGAGCCATAAACTGGAAAGGAGGGAGTAGTAACTTTTGTCTCGATTACTATTTGTGGCCTTGTATAGATGCAAAATGTATTTTTTTATAGTGGCCTTGTATAAGTAAATGGAGGGAGTACTAACCAAAGTACGTAGTAGGGATGAGTAAACGGAGGGAGTAGTAAAATTTTCTCCTCATGCTGCGAGCCACCGCGCGCGTGGGCGAGGGAGCGGGCGTAAGGTGTACTAGTAAGCAAGCTTCACCTCATCCTGCGAGCCACTGCGCCCGTGGGCGGGGGAGACAGCGTACTAAGCAAGCTTCTCCTCGTTCTGCGAGTTGACGGGACACATCAAAAGTACTCCAGTGTATAGAGCCTTGCATCTAAGGTAGGCCCCACATGGTTTGCCTCTTTTTTTAATTTAACATAACGCGTCAAGTCGCAATTTGTTTGTTCACCCGTGGTAGACGGTCCTCCCTCCACCAAGTGGACAACCAGTACACGTGCCAAATTACCACGTGGGCTGCCTTTTTCGTACAAAAATGAGCTCCATCGTGTACCCATGCGGGTGTGGTTGGGAAAGAGACGGGAGTACATGCGCCGTGCGTGCACCTCTTCTCTTCGTGCACGTCCCCCACCTACGTGGGTGTGTGTGAGAGATATACAAACCTAGACATAATGCGCCGTCCATCCCCATGCCTCCGCCCAGTCCGACCACCAGTCACCACCACGCCCCACTCCTCCTCACCTTATCTCTCATCTTTCTCCCTTCATTTTTATATACAAGGGGCCACTATCAAAATTACAATTTGCAGATATACAAGGCCACTAACACTAATCGATGCAATATTAATGGTGTTTGCCTCGTGGTACTAGCAAAGGAGAACATTAATTATCCCTTGCATGTATGCGGGAGTTTGTAAAAAAATGCATCTTGATGTTCCGTGCAATGCACGGGCATCTTGCTAGTCCATGAAAACAACACATGGCAAAATTCCACGGCTTGGGCGGCAACTGGCTACGTCGGGCGAGGGGAGGGAGGTGGATCAATGAGCTGCATAGCTCGTATCCGGCGGGCTACCCAGCCGTCTTGGATGCGGAATAACTACTCTTCGTAAGCCATTGTAAGAGTGAAAAAAATGGTGGAGGAGATAGGGGAGCGGCCCGGTCATGAACGGACGTGTGTCTGGAGTGGGTTTCTCGGCTTCCACACGGGTGGGTTTCATGGAGGCGTTTGAATGTGGCACGGAGGCGTGTTTAGCCGGGCGTGCCGCGAGTGGCGCCCTCGACTCTGACCTAGGACACCACGCCGTTCTTCCACTGACATGTGGGCTCTTTGGGTGCATGGCATGCATGTCAGTGACCCAACGCAGGCAGCGCACAGCAGAGGAACCTTTGGTGGGCCAGGGCGGTCAGAATCGGGCATTTCATAAACCGATGATTCTTCATTGAGTGTGACGTCATCTTTTTCATGTAGATAAGCCTACTATGTTGATAGCCCGTTTGATACGTTGTGATTCATAAAGACCGCTGCAAACATCAATGTTCTGCTTATCACAGATAAGATTGATTAATACCCGTAACAATCCATGTCCTTAACAAATGGTGCATGCACGTATAGGTTGAATGTGTGTCTTGCGTCGTGTGCTATGTGCATGTAGGCGTGCGAGTGTTGCATGCGTGCAAGGGTACGTTTCAGTGTTGCATGCATGGGTGTGTACGTGCGTGTGTTCGTGAGTGCATGTGTACGTGTCAGTGTTGCACGCCAGCATGCGTGCATGTGTACGTGTCAGTGTTGCACGCCTACATGCGTGTGTGTCTTGCGTGCGTGCATGTGTACGTGCGGGGTGAGGCTACATGTCAGTCGACTGACTTTTTCATCTCTGGTCATTAGATTTTCCAGCCGTTGGATACGAAATCAAGGGCCTCCAGTTTATCATCAAACTCCACCCCCCCCCTGAGCTGCCAGCCACCATCGGCCGAACCGCCAGCCCCCGCCGCCCGCGGCCGGCCCGCCCTCCCCGAAACCACTCATTTATTACCATTTTTGTCCTTCATATACGCGCTGATGGGTGGGCCCTATGGTAATGTGCGCTGCTGAATGTGGACCGTTTGACTGGTCAATTGATCATGTTATCAACAAATTACGGAGTTGTATGGTGAGCCAGTGAGCGTATGATCACCCTAAAATGTACTCTTATTTTATTAACACAGTACAGACTCAAACTACCATTTCTTTCTTTCATATACGGGCTGACAGGTGGGCCCCACGGTTACGCGCCCCGATTATGTAACACTAGTTGCGCCACGTGGAACGTTTGACTGGTCAATTGATTGTGTCATCAACAAAATACGGAGTTGTACGGGTGAGCCAGCGACCGTATAATCATGATATGTATTTGTTTAACACGGTACAGACGCAAGGGCTCATATATACGCGCAAGCACTCACCGCTATAAGCGCACACACGCGAACCCTACCCCTATGAGCACCTTCGAGAGAGTGGACCAGCATATATGATCTTGAGATTTTACGAAGTCACCATAGGTGCCTCATAGTCGAGTGGAACGTCTCCTCCCACTGAACGTACGTCACCGGAAAATACTGAAATTAACACAAGATAAATGCAAGCACCAGGACTTTAACCTTGGTGGGCTCGAGAAACCACTGTCCTCTAACCATCCAACCACATGTTGGTTAGCACGACAAAATGTATGTGGTGACCGTGATGAGCTTATTCTGAAGTCCAGTGACCATATCGTGCTTTCACTTCAAATACAATGACCGTAAGTGTCGTCAACAAAATACGGAGCACGCATCAAATGCAAAGTCCGTCAGTGTCATCAATAAAATGTGGAGATGTATCATGAGCTAGATATCGTTGTACTATTGTATATGCTTATTTTCTTAGTGGCCGATTGTGTGTGTGGTGTGGTGGGCACATCATTTCTAGTTGTGGTGGGTCAACATGAAGACTCATGGGTCGGTTCCATCCTGCGCCACATATAGGTTGGACCGAGACGTGTTATACGAAGACCCATGTGGAGGACTCGGCGTACAACACGAAGCTACCAGAGTAACGGAGGACTCTATCCCCACTGGTGATAAGCCGACTATATATGATTTGTAACCCTAGGCCCTTAGTATGTTATACAAACTTGGGGGCTAGTTCGTCGATAGTATACACACACGCACAATGTCTGGTATTCACGTGTACTTTGTACACACCCCTATCACTAATATACAGTACCAGGAGTAGGCTCTTTCTTCAACTGCAATTGAATTCTAGCATGTGCATGTGTTTATTTCATATTATCGATCCATAGAGTGAGAGCGGTTTGAAATACAGACAATGGATGCTTTTCCAATTCATATATAAACATTAATTAGTGCACTCCATGTTGTTAGTGTGAAGCACTTTATACATTTGTCACTTGCATGGATACATTCCAAATTGCTAGCTACGAAATAGAATACATGTCGAATTCAACATAAAGGGGGTTTTGAAGATTCGAATTCATAGGAAGTGCATTCATTTATTTGAACCCGAGATAATGACATTTGTAAATCAGATGTAAAAGGGGGCATCAATCTTTGTTGTGAGTTTGAACATGCTATATATATATTCATACGCATATCTAACCTTTTTTTGCAACCAAGGAGATTATATCTGGAACCATGCATGAACTGGGGTAAGTTGCATATTTTTTAATATATACTCGTGTACAATGTATATTCAAATGTACCCCCTCCATTCCAAAATAATCGTAGCTTTAGGATTTTCAAGAGTAAAGATTTGTGAAGTTTCACAAATCCTGAAAGTTCAATTCAAGAGAACCGAAAACGTTAAATGCTTCTGCTCCCAAATATTGAGGGCTCCTTTGATTCAGAGGAATTGCATAGGATTTTTGGAGGATTTAAACCCTTAGGAATTTTTCCTGTGATGCTCGTTTGATTCGTAGGATTGGCATCCTTAGGAATTTTTCCATATGATCCATTTGTACTACATTTTGGAGGAAAATTTCTATCCACTCAAACCTCTTTGTAGAATTCCTTTGTTTTCCTATGCTATCAAACATTCTTTCAAATCATGTAGGATACTATGGGACATGTCACCCTATTCCTTCATTTTGACAATCCTGTGAATCAAAGAGGCCCTGAACAAAGCGCCAAATAGGCCTCTGGTCACCCGAAACCGCGCGAGACTAATGTTTTGGTGGTAGGAAATTATTGTCCTAACTCTGGCCCATGTAGCCTATCGGCCCGAAGTCCAAAGGTCTAAATCGGGTAGGTTTGTAACTTCACCAAGACGCCAGAGAAGCATTCATACGCCGTGGGCGCCTACCCATGCGCTCGGCTGAAATCTATCCCGCCCACATTTGGGACATCTGACATGACTGTCCTACCCCCAACCCGCAATATGTCCAAAATTTTAGATGGGGGGAAAGTTTGTAACTTTCCCCAAATTTCAAACAAGCGCGTCTCAAACCAAAACATTGTTCCCCCTTAGTTCCCTGCCTCCCTCTGTTTCCCCATTCATACTCCGTGGGCGCGAAAACGCCCTCTCTAGCAGCCGCGAAACCCCAGCCTCCTCCGTCCTCTGTCCCATAGCGGCCAATCCACCGCCGCCCTCCTCCATCACGCCGGAGCCGGTACCCCGATGTCGTTGTCCAACGCAACCGCAACCGCAACGCCCTCAAGGACTTAGCAGCTGAAGCCGAGGCAGAGCTGCCTCCACGACACCGACGCCGACGTGCGCCGTACCAGAACCACTCCGACCACGCCGTCCTGCGCCTTACTGCTGCGGCTCCACTGTCGCAACTGTCCACCGCACCGGAGCTATTCCCGCTACGCCGTCGTTCGCCGCATCGGATCTGCTTCCCCGCCGCCGACAGACGGCCACCGCACCACGCTCAACAACTTGGCCATGGGTTCATCCAAGGCTGCACCGTCCTCCACAACTTCTGGTTTCCGGCAAACAACAAGAAGATCGTCGGAAAAACAGAAGGAGGTCACAGCACTGCCAGCAGAAAGAGGTACTCCTCTTCCCTTATTCGTGCAAATCTTACGTCTCCGCTCACACCGTATTCATCCCACGAAAGAAACTAGTTGAGCGCTTCTTATTGCATCTTCTTCGTGATACTAAATGCACAAGGTTTCCTCCCTTTTACTATTTCACCTTTGCTAGAGGTCAGTAGCCCGCCTGGATTTCAATTCAGTGTCAGTCGAACCGCAATCAAAAGAAGCAGCACCCGCTTAGGCGCGCAGAGCACCTAGTCCGCATGTTCCCCAGGGAAGCGGCGCATCGGTGTCTATCATAGGGGTGTGGGGCGCAGGAGCTGCTTGTGCCCGATCTGGAGGTCGGCGGGGCTTGAATGGATGTCCGGAGGGGCGGTGCCAAGCACGGCAGTGCGGTGAGGTCGAGGGGAGGGCGCAGGCAGGGGAGGAATACTGGGCCGGTGGTCGCTGGCGTTTCGAGGAAGATCGTCAACACTGACTCGCTGGAGGTAGATGAAGGCGATCTGCCCGTTCTTTGTACATCGTACGGTGCAGAAAAAATGGACTGGCCTATTTGCTTTCAGTCGACTGTTATTTTCATAGAATCATGTAGTAATTTAGTGTGCCATGCATGTTGTAGAGCTATCATATGTCTCCCGTCATTTATTTCTCACCGACCTGCTATCTGCTACCTTTAGACTGTACTAATTGCGGACACACTTCACCCATACTCACACTATTGTTTTTTTATGCATGGGTATTTCAGACTCTGATGCAGTGTTGATGAATGCAGAAAAGAAAAGACAGAAGTCGCTCCAGTGTAATTCGAAGATAAGCACTAAGCGTTCTAGCGCTCTAACGGGTGCAGTGTTAGTAGTTGGAGACAGTAAACTTAGCTCTGCAGTTGATGATCCCAATTGCCACACACAACCATCCCAGGTGCTTGCTTTAACTTCGCGCTGTCAAATGTGGTTGCATGTTGCATATGGTGTCTAGCTTGTATTGCTTCCAATTTGGTTAAATTGCATCTGCTTACTTTACACATTATACCTTTGATAATGACATGCCTTCCTGTTTTTGATACATACTATATATGTCTATTAACCATGTTCATACATCAAACTAATGCTCTTTTGTATCCCTCGTCAATCACTTATGATGAGACAGTCACCCGGGTGGGTTTCTGTGAGACGCCATACTTGTATAAAGCGTGCAGTGTCATCCTTCCCACATGATTCTCAAGAAATAGCAAGGCTAAATGAACATAGTCAACGTAGCTCTCTAGTTGATCACCGCAATTCCCCCACACCACCATCGCAGGTGCTTGCTCTTACTTGGCAGTGTGATATGTAGTGTTCGTCTTACATGAAAGTAGTGTTTGTCAGTATCATGCATCAATGAGTTCTGAAGAGCAAATTTTATTCCTTTTTATTGTGGGTTTGACTTGACAAGGCAAAATCAAGAAAGAGGAAGGAAAAGAGTAAGGAAGGCGATGATGGTGGTGCTCTGCAGCAATATAAACGGAGCATCTGTACCGATTCTCCTTGTACTGATAGTGCATTACAAGGTCCAAGTCTCCGCTCCCCTACTCCACCATCCAAGGTGCTTGCTCTAACTTGGCAGTGTGATATCTGGTTGCATGTTGCATATGGTGTCTAGCTCGTATTGCTCCTAATTAGTGTAAACTGCATCTGCTTAGCTTACACATGATACATGTGAATATGACATGCTTTCCTGTTTTTGGTACATACTATATCTTATGATAAGGCACTTTTCTTGTGTATCCCTCATCAATGCTCCTAATTTGTTAAATTGCATCTCCTTAGCTTACACATTATACATGTGAATATGACACGCCTTCCTGTTTTTGGTACATACTACATCTGCCTATCACACCATGTTCTTACATCAAACTACTGTTCTTGTGTATCCTGCGTCTATCGCTTATGATGAGACAGTCACGCGCGTGGGTTAATATGAGACGCAATACTCTTATAAAGAATGCAATTTCATCCTCTCCACATGATTCTCAATAAAAAGCAAGCCTAAATGAAGATATTGAACGTAGCTTTGTACCTGAAGACCGCACTTCCCCTACACCACCATCACAAGTGCTTGCTCTAACTTCGCAGTGTGATATGTGGTTGCATGTTGCATACGGTGTCTAGCTTGTAATGCTTCTAATTAGGGTAAATTGCATCTGCTTAGTTTACACACTATACCTGTGAATATGGCATGCCTTCCTATTTTTGGTACACACTACATCTATGTGTTAACCTTGTTCTTACATGAAACTACCTCTCTTCTGTATCCTGCATCAATCACTTACGATGAGTCACCTTTATTCGTTGCATATTGCATATTATTTCTAGCCTGTTGCCATGTATTGCTTCTAATTTGGTCAAATACATTTGTTAGGGCACCCTTTTAATTTGGCAGAGTGATATTGGTTTCATCTTTCATATGGCTTCTAGCTTGCATCGATTCTAACAAGTTCAAGCACCTTGTGCTTAGTTTACACTTTATACATCATACATGTCAATATGTCACGCCGTCCTGTTTTTCATATATATTCCATCCTCCTATCATGCGGTTGCCTTACATGAAAGTAGTGTTCGTCAGTATCATGCATAAATGAGTTCTGAAGAGAAAAATTTATTCTTTTTTCTTGTGGGTTTGACTTGACAAGGCAAAATCAAGAAAGAGGAAGGAAAAGAGTAAGGAAGGCGATGATGGTGGTCCTCTGCAGCAACGTAAATGGAGCATCTGTACCGATTCTCCTTGTACTGATAGTGCATTACAAGGTCCAAGTCTCCGCTCCCCTACTCCACCATCCAAGGTGCTTGCTCTAACTTGGCAGTGTGATATCTGGTTGCATGTTGCATATGGTGTCTAGCTCGTATTGCTCCTAATTAGTGTAAATTGCGTCTGCTTAGCTTACACATGATACATGTGAATATGACACGCTTTCCTGTTTTTGGTACATACTATATCTGTCTATCACACCATGTTCTTACATGAAACTACTCTTCTTGTGTATCCTGCATCAGTCACTTATGATGGGACACCTTTAAGTTGGCAGTTTGATATTGGTTTGTGTCTTGAATATGATTTCTAGCATGTATTGCTTCTAGTTTGATGAACGCCACCTATAGCGAGACAGTTTTAACTTGGCAGAGTGATAATGACTGCACCTTCCATATGGTGTCTTGCAGTGTTCCTAATTTGTTGAAGTGCCTTCTGCTTAGTTACCACATCATAGGTGTGAATATGTCAAGCCGTCCATTTTTTCATACATATTCCATCCTCGTATCATGACTTTGCCTTTCATCAGAGTAGTGTTCGTCAGTATCATGCATGAGTGAGTTCTGAAGAGCGAATGATATTCTTGTCGGTATTGTCGTGGTTCTAACTCTAACAGTGATGTAGGGGGGTAAGTATAGAGAGGCGAGGTCTTAGCTATGGAGAGGTTGTAAGGACGCAAGGTTTACGAGTTCAGGCCCTTCTCGGAAGAAGTAAAAGCCCTACGTCTCGGAGCCCGGAGGCGGTCGACTGAATTATGTGTGTATGAGTTACAGAGGTCCGAACCCTTGTCTCGAAGGAGGGGGGTGGCTTATATAGAGTGCGTCAGGACCCCGGCCAGCCCACGAAACAAAGGGTTCAATGTACATTAAGGTAGGGCGTTACTGATAACGCTAGTAATAAAGTGCTATGATGACCATAAAAGCTACTTAATGACCGACTGTTAGCATGCGGAGTGACTTTAGGTCTCCTGGCCGTCGAGTGGTTGGATCTTGGTCGAGTAATTGCTTCTTGGTCGAATGTCTTCGAGTTTGTCGAGTGGAACACCTCCAAGTCGATTGAAAGGTGATTTATTCTAGAGGTGTCCTTGGGTAGGGCAGTTAGGACAGGTCCGTGACCCTACCCTAGGTACACAGCTTCATCATTAGCCCCCAAATGGATCGAGGTTTGAGTGGGGAAGGAGTTGAGGACTTCTCCGACTCGTTTTCTATGCCGTGAGCATATCTTGTTTCGGATCAACGGACCTGAGTGATGACAGCAACTCCCTTTTCAGTCGCCTTGATCCATTCTTAATTCTTCGCCGAGTGAGTTTCTTTACTTGTAAGGCTCCGAGTGATGGTGCGGAGGAGATCTTTGGTCTGACAAGTTATTTGCTGCCCGCGGATTTAGTGGGATCCGAATTTTGGGAAGCGCGTGGGACGGGGGAGGCCGTAGTAATCGGACGAGATAGAGCGGAGCCGCCTCGATCCCCGCGCCACCTTTTTCGCCACGTATCGCTCGTGCGGTCTTTACGGGTTTTGACAGAGCCATCTAGGCCTACCTGTCAGCCACTCGGAAGCGGCCCCATATAAGGTGTTGGACCGGAGTCTCCCGAACAGTGCGCCCCATTATCTCTTCTCCTCCTCACGCCTCTTCTCTGCACTCGCTCTCACTCCAGCGCCGCCGCGCCACACGCGTCTCGTCGGCGACAATGGTGAAGGAGAAGACAGCGGCTCTGGAGCGGGCAAAGAAGGCGACGGCGAGGTTAAAGGGGAAGGCGACGAGCCGGGGCGGATCTTCCTCACGGACTGGCCTGCCGAAGGGTTGGATCCAGGGCGACTGGATCCACTCGAGGATCTCCCAAGAAGACCTCGACGACCTGGCCGAGGGAGAGCTGATTCCCTACGACTCGGCGCGGCTTCTGGGGAAGGAATCCGAGCCGCAACCCCGGGAGGGTGAGCACGTTCTTCTTGCCACCCACGTCGACCGTGGGTTTTCCTTGCCTCCTCATCCTTTCTTCCGAGGGTTTCTGAACTTCTTTGGGGCTCAACTCCACCATTTTACCCCCAACTCAATCGTTTATCTTGCCGCGTTCATTTCCTTGTGTGAGAACTTCTTGGTTTGTCGACCTCACTGGGGTCTTTTCAAGCATATTTTCACTTGTCGCTCCTAGACAGTGAAAAAGGCTAATCCGAGTGACGAGAGGACCCAAGTGATCCAGATGTGTGGGGGTCTTGGCATCCAGACGAGGGGAAAAAGCTCCTTTCCGGGCATGATTCTTCCCGATTTAGTTCGCGGATGGTAGTCGACCTGGTTCTACTGCAAAGACCAGTCGACGCCAGGGCAATCGACTGGCCTCCCTCCCTTTACCATGGACCGAGTGGAAAAACCCTCCCCTTTGAAGGTGCTCCTGGAGGAGAAGGCGCACGTGAAGGTGTTGGTCAACCGAGTGGTCCAGCTCATTCGTGACGAGGTCACTGGTATGGATCTCTTGGAGGTCTTCCTTCAGCGGCGCATCCAGCCTCTCCAAGCCCGAGACCACCCGATGTGGATGTATTCGGGTCTAGAAGACTCCACTCGGATCTACCCGGAGGAGGTCGATGACGACACACTGGAGAAGTGGCTGTCAAGCATTACCGAGAACAAGGACAATCCCAGAGGAGCCAGGAGAGTTCCCCCATTCGACCAGTCGCGTGTACCAGAGCAGGTCTGATTCTGAGTTTTTGCTTGTAATTCGAATTCACTCGCGCAGTTGTTTGTATTGCATCGACTGACTTTGTTCTCCCTGCTTTCTTTCAGGCCATTACTGAAATGTATTCGATGCCCAACGGGGAGCAAGAGCAAGCTCTGGAAGGCGAGGCGAGTGGTGGCGAAAGTGGCGAGTGGACTTCTGATGGTGAAGGGGATGGTGGAAGTGACGACTCAAGTGATGGGGAAGAAGTCGAGTCGCCTCCTCGCATAGAGAGACGATCCAAGCTTGACCAAGAACGGCCGAGTGCCCGCGACAAGGCAACTGCTCAGGCTGGCCAGTCTTCGAAGCATCCTCGGGTCTCTTCACCAACCCCGACTGAGAAGGCGCCAAAACACCCCAAAGTTGCAGAGCCGAAGACTCGGAAGGCGCTGCCAAAGATCAAGATCGATATCCCTGTCGCCTCCGCGTGAGTGTCTCTCCTTGTATTCACTCGACGCTCCGCGCTATTTGTTTTTCTTGTTTTGACTGGACGAACTTTGGAATTGTTAGCGCTGCCACTTCCGGGACCTCAGCTTACAGGGATGATGATGAGGTGATGGAGGATGCGGTCACTTCTAATCCAGGTATGATTTCTGCCATACTATCTTTCTTTGGTCGATTCAACTACATCGTGCATCACTGGGTGACGTGATTTGGCAATTTGAACTTTGCACAGCTCCCAACATTATTGACCTCCCTGATGATGATGAAGAGCCCGAGAGGTCTTTGACGAGGAAGAGTAGGCGAGCTCCTGCAAGTGAGGCGCTACAGTCGACGCCGAGGGCGGAACCAGTCGTTCAGGACACTGGTGACGTCAATCGGGGTTCTGTTACCTTCGCGGAGCCCCTGTCGAGTGCCTTGCCTTCTTCTTCGACTGCTCAGGCCCCTGTCGACCCGCCTTCAGTTTTTGCGACCCATCATGTCCCAAAGGACGAGGTGAATGCTGCTAGGGAAGCCATACGCCAGGCGAGCATTATGATGGAGAAGATGAAGATGGTGCGGGACGCCAGCCAAGCCGCCTATGATGCCAGCTCGGCTCTCCAGAGCAACGTTCAGGTTAGTCGGCTATCTGAAGATTCTTTCCGAAAATCTTTGCATCTGTACACCCACTGGGTGCGTCTATTGAAGTTTTGGACTAGTGGAGACTATGGTGGACTGCTGGCAGTCGACTGTAGTCTTTGTATTTTGCCGAATGTATAAACCAAACTGGTAGTTTGTCTCTTCCACTAGACTTCGGCGGGCCGGTCGTGTGGGATCAGAACCGGTGGGGGCACGCTAAGTGCACCCACTGGGTGTAGTCCCCGAGACTATGGTGGACTGCTGGCAGTCGACTGTAGTCTGAGTTCTACTTTCTTTCTCTCTTTTTTTTGAACTCGACTTCGGCGGGCCGGTCGAGTGGGATCAGAACCGGTGGGGGCACGCTAAGTGCACCCACTGGGTGTAGTCCCCAAGACTATGGTGGACTGCTGGCAGTCGACCATAGTCTTAGTATTTATTGCCTTTGTTTCTTTTTGTTGTAACGATAACTTCTCCCCTTTGATTTTAGAAATCTTGCAATCTTGGAGCTTGCTTTGCTGACTTGGAGAAGCAGCAGATTTAACTAAACCTTGATTTGGAGCTGGCTAGGACAGAGCTGCAAAAGGTCAGAGACAGCACCGCAGGTAAGACGATTTTGTCGACTGGTTAGTTTTTAGGCTTGAGTATCCTTCTGCTATTTCCGAATCAATCATCATTTCTTTGCAGAAAAACTGAGAGAAGCTCTGGCGAAGAAGGATTAGGACTTGGCTGCTGCCCGTAAGGAGGCTGACGACAAGACCGCTCTGGCCGAACAGAAGCTGGCTTCGGTCGGCCAGTTAGAAGAAGAGAATACCAGGCTGAAGACCGCTTTGAATGAAGCCAACAGGGAGTGTACACGTTGGAAGAAGGATGACCTCAACCTGAACGAAAAGATGGAAGGCATCGCTCGTAGGAGGGACAATCTGGAGAGCTACTTGAGGAGCCTCGCCAAGAAGTTGTACATCAAGCTTGAAGGTGCACATTCAGTTCTGACTAGTGTTTTTTTTGTGTCGACTCAGTGTATGAAAATTGACTTATCCTTGGATCGTGAATGCAGAGTTTTGCCAGAACTTTGAAGAGGAGACTGGGCGGATCGAACCAGGTTTGGATCCAATCAACTCTCCCGTGAAAGATGAAACTGCCATGAATCTGCTCCGACTAGAATCTCGCATCGACGGTGTCGTGGACTACTTGGCTCGACTGAAGGTCGCCATGTCACGGATCGACCCGGCACTTTGGCCAGAGGCTACGCTCCAAAACGATCTCGAGTCTCTGATGACTCGACTTAACGGAATCCCTGACCGAGTGCAGGAGTGAAGAAGTCTTCTGCTCGGTGTGCCGCTGATGTGGCTCTGTCCTTGGTTCGTGTCCACTGCAAGGAGGTGCGATAAGACAAGCTGGCAGCAATCAAGGTCGCCAACACCCAGAAGCATGACTTCCGAACCTTTATGGAGACTTTCATCGCTGCAGCCACTCGGATAGCCGACGGCGTCGACCTGGATGAGTTCGTCGAGCCTGCCAGCCCTCCTCCCGCGGAGTGAACAAACTCTTATGTCCCACCTTAAATTTGCCTTGGAATGCCGAGTGGTTTTTGTAACCGTTAAACTTTGTCGAGCTGGAGGCTCGAGTGCTTTGATATATGGTCTAGAACCTTTGGATCTTATCTGAACTTGATTTATCGTTGAATATCTTCATGAATTATCTATCGAGTGGAACTTGTTCTTCACTCGAAATAACTTTGTATTTGTGGTGTAGCTCCGAAGGAGAAGGTAGCAGTCGATTTGCACCTCGTCGTCCTTGCAGATTGGGATGTGTTCCGTACTTAGGCGAGCACTGGGCTGCAGCTAAGCCTCCGAGTGGAAGGTCTGCTCTCCACTCGGTAGGATTTTAAAAACTTAGGCGAGTACTGGACTGCAGCTAAGCCCCCGAGTGGGAGGTCTGCTCTCCACACGGTAGGATTTTTTCAAACTTAGGCGAGTACTGGACTGCAGCTAAGCCCCCGAGTGGGAGGTCTGCTCTCCACTTGGTAGGATTTTTTCAAACTTAGGCGAGTACTGGACTGCAGCTAAG
>NC_041380.1:553362738-553435254 GCF_002162155.2 Triticum dicoccoides | reverse complement strand
GAGTCTGGCTCACCACTCGGTAGGATTTTTAAACACTTAGGCGAGCACTGGGCTGCAGCTAAGCCTCCGAGTGGGAGTCTGGCTCACCACTCGGTAGGATTTTTAAACACTTAGGCGAGCACTGAGCTGCAGCTAAGCCTCCGAGTGGGAGTCTGGCTCGCCACTCGGTAGGATTTTTAAACACTTAGGCGAGCACTGGGCTGCAGCTAAGCCTCCGAGTGGGAGTCTGGCTCACCACTCGGTAGGATTTTTAAACACTTAGGCGAGCACTGGGCTGCAGCTAAGCCTCCGAGTGGGAGTCTGGCTCACCACTCGGTAGGATTTTTAAACACTTAGGCAAGCACTGAGCTGCAGCTAAGCCTCCGAGTGGGAGTCTGGCTCGCCACTCGGTAGGATTTTATTTTTTTACAAACTTAGGCGAAACGGATTCGCAGCTAAGCCACCCACTGGGGGATTTCACACGCAAAAAAAAGCAACAACAATTATAGGAAAATTTGTAACACTCTTGTCTTTGATAAATAGACTACAGAAGTTTTTCTTATTACATCTCATCCGAGTGAGAATTCAAGTGTGAAAGGGGCGGAGCAATTCTGCATTCCAAGCTCGTGGCTCATCGATCTGGCGATCGACATTGTAAAGGTGATACGCTCCATTGTGGAGGACTCTGGTGACGATGAAGGGACCTTCCCAAGTAGGAGCGAGCTTGTGTGGTTTCTGTTGATCCACTCGGAGGACTAAATCTCCTTCTTGGAAGGCTCGACTCTTCACATTTCTGGCATGGAATAGACGCAAGTCTTGCTGATAAATGGTCGATCGGATCATAGCCATTTCTCTTTCTTCTTCCAGGAGGTCGACTGCATCTTGCCGGGCTTGTTCTGCTTCATCTTCGGTATAAAGCTCGACTCGGGGTGCATTGTGAAGTAGATCACTCGGCAGGACTGCTTCCGCTCCGTAAACCAGAAAGAATGGAGTTCTTCCAGTCGACCGATTCGGGGTAGTCCTCAATCCCCACAGAACTGACGGAAGCTCGTCGACCCAAGCGCCTGCTGCGTGCTTGAGATCACGCATCAGCCGAGGCTTTAGTCCTTTGAGAATCAGACCATTTGCCCTTTCTGCTTGTCCATTCGACTAGGGGTGGGCGACCGATGCGTAGTCGACTTGTGTGCCTTGAGAGGTGCAAAAAGCTCTGAACTTGTCTGAATCAAAGTTTGACCCATTGTCAGTGATGATGATATGCGGGACTCCATATCTTAATGTTAACTCTCTGACGAAACTGATAGCAGTGCAAGCATCAAGATTCTTGATAGGCTTAGCTTCAATCCATTTGGTAAACTTGTCGACTGCCACAAGCACATGTGTGAAACCGCTCCTGCCTGTTCTTAATGGGCCAACCATGTCCAGTCCCCAAACAGCGAAGGGCCAGATGAGTGGAATGGTCTTCAGGGCTGATGCAGGCTTGTGCGACATGTTGGAGTAGAACTGGCACCCTTCACACTTGTCGACTATCTCTTTTGCCATTTCATTCGCTCTTAAGGTCAGTAAAATCCCGCTCGGTATGCTTTAGCCACAATGGTCCGAGAGGACACATGATGACCACAGGTCCTCGAGTGGATATCATCAAGGATTATCTGACCTTCTTCTGGTGTTATACACTTCTGACCGACTCCAGTCGCGCTTTCTCTATACAACTGTCCGTTTATGACTGTAAAGGCCTTGGATCGACGGACGATCTGTTGAGCCTCTTCTTCGTCCTCCGGGAGTTCCTTTCTCAGGATATACGCGATGTACGGTATCGTCCAGTCAGGGGTGATTGCCAAAACTTCCATGATTAGGTCGACCACTGCCGGAATTTCAACTTCAGTCGAATCTGTGGCACTCTTTGGCTGCGGGGCTTCATCTGTAAAAGGATCTTCTTGGACTGATGGCGAGTGGATGCGTTCCAAAAACACATTGCTGGGGATGGCTTCTCTCTTGGAGCCTATCTTTGCCAAATCATCAGCCGCTTGATTTTTCAGTCGGGGGATGTGATGAAGCTCTAACCCCTCGAATTTCTTCTCTAACTTTCTCACTGCATTGCAATAACCAGTCATAGCTGGACTTCTGACGTCCCATTCTTTCATCGCCTGATTAACCACCAAATCTGAGTCGCCATAGACCATGAGGCGACGTACGCCGAGTGAAATGGCCATGCGCAACCCATACAAAAGTGCTTCATATTCTGCTTCATTATTGGAGGAATCGAAGTGAATCTGGAGAACATATCTGAGCTTATCTCCTCGGGGGAAAACCAATACTACCCCAGCACCGGAACCATTCAGCATCTTAGATCCATCGAAGAACATGGTCCAGTGCTCCGAGTGAACTTGAGTCGGAAGTTGCTGTTTGATCCACTCGGCGACGAAATCTGCAATTGCTTGGGACTTGATAGCTTTCTTTGCCTCAAACTTGATATCTAGGGGAAGAAGTTCAATCGCCCATTTGGCCACTCGACCAGTTGCATCTCTGTTGTGCAAAATCTCTGATAGTGGAGCGTCGCTGATGACTGTAATGGAATGATCAGAGAAGTAATGTGCAACCTTCTTCGTGGTCATATAAATCCCATATACAAGCTTCTAGTAATGAGGATATCTTTGCTTTGAAGGAGTCAAAACTTCAGAAACATAATATACTGGGCGCTGAACTTTGAAGGCCTTTCCTTCTTCTTCCCGCTCGACCGTAAGTACTGTACTGACAACTTGTCATGTGGCTGCAATGTAAATCAGCAAAGGCTCCTTGCTGATTGGGGCAGCAAGCACCGGCTGGGTGGAGAGCAGAGCTTTGAGCTCTGTAAACGCTGCATCAGCTTCTGGAGTCCACTCGAACTTGTCGGACTTCTTCATCAGTCGGTAAAGAGGCAATGCCTTTTCACCGAGGCGAGAGATGAATCGACTTAAAGCGGCCAAGCATCCTATAAGCTTCTGGACGTCATGCACATGCACAGGACGTTTCATCCGGAGTATAGTACCAATTTTTTCAGGATTGGCATCGATTCCCCGTTCGGAAACGAGAAAACCGAGTAACTTCCCACCTGGAACTCCGAACGTGCACTTTGACGGATTGAGCTTGATATCATACCTCCTGAGGTTGGCAAAGGTTTCAGCAAGGTTAGTCAGCAGGTCGGAACCCTTCCGTGACTTGACCACAATATCATCCATGTATGCCTCCACATTCCGACTGATTTGAGTGAGCAAACACTTCTGAATCATCCTCATGAACGTGGCTCCGGCATTCTTGAGGCCGAACGGCATGGTGACATAACAGAAGCACCCGAATGGAGTGATGAAAGCTGTTTTGATCTCGTCGGGCCCGTACAGACGGATCTGATGGTACCCAGAATAGGCATCTAGGAAAGACAAACGCTCACATCCCGCAGTCGAGTCGACTATCTGGTCGATCGGGGGAGAGGAAAATGATCTTTCGGGCAGGCCCGATTGACATGCTTGAAATCAATGCACATGCAAAGTGACTTGTCCTTCTTGGGGACCATGACAACATTGGCGAGCCACTCGGAGTGGTAAATTTCTCGGATGAACTCCGCTGCTAAGAGCCGAGCCACCTCCTCACCAATGGCCTTCCTCTTCTGGACGGCAGACCGTCGAAGATGTTCTTTCACAGGTTTAAATTTTGGGTCGACTCGTAGACGGTGCTCAGCCAGCACCCTAGGAACTCCAGGCATGTCAGCAGGCTTCCATGCGAAGATGTCCCAGTTCTCACGGAGGAACTGGATGAGCGCTTCTTCCTATTTGGAGTCGACCGTCGTTGAGATGTGAGTCGGAGCAGCGTTTGGATCGGTCGGGTGAATGTGAACTGCCTTCGTTTCACCGGACGACTGAAAAGCTGATTCTGAAGCAGGCTTCTTAGCTCGTAGCAACTCACTCGGATCTGCAGTCTTCTGATACTCTTGCAGCTCGACCACCGCCATCTGAGCGTCAGCAATCTTTGAGCCTTTCTGAAAACACTCTTCTGCTTTCTTCCGATTGCCTGTAACAGTGATCACACCTTTGGGACCAGGCATCTTCAATTTGAGATACACATAACATGGTCGAGCCATGAAGCGTGCATAAGCTGGCCTGCCCAAAATAGCGTGATAAGCACTTTGGAAATCCACAACTTCGAATGTCAACTTTTCCTTGTGGTAATTCTTGGAATCACCGAAAACCACATCAAGAGCAATTTGGCTGAGCGACTCGGCTTTCTTCCCAGGAATGACTCCATGGAAACTCATGTTACTAGTGCTGAGCCTGGACATCGGAATGCCCATCTCTTTCAATGTTTCTGCATACAGTATGTTCAAACCGCTGCCTCCATCCATCAGGACTTTGGTCAGTCGAGTGCCTTCGACAACTGGGTCGACCACCAGAGCTTGCCTCCCAGGGGTGGCAATGTGTGTAGGGTGATCAGACTGGTCGAATGTGATGGCAGTCTGGGACCACTACAGATAATTGGGTGTTGCCGGAGCAACCATATTTACCTCACGATTAATAACCTTCAGTCGACTTTTGCTCTCAACATCAGCAAAAATCATCAGGGTGGAATTGACTTGGGGGTACCCATCGTCACTATCTTCCTTGTCCTCAACTTTGTCCGACTCCTTTTCCTTATCTTTGGACTGCTTGCCCTGAAACTGCTGGATCAGAAGCCGACACTGTCGAGTGGTATGCTTTGGGTAAATGAGTTTACCCTCTTCATCTTTCTTGGTGTGGATGTGGCACGGTAGATCCAAAACATAATTTCCATCTTGGTCTTTAACTTTCTTTGGGTTCCAAGGCCCTTTGGGTTTTCCCTTAAATTTTCCCTGGGTTACGGCCAGGGCCTCCCCAGGAGCGGCTGGCTCGGCTTTCCGCTTCTGTTTTCGACTGGAATTTCCTCCGGTTTCCTGGGCGACTGCTTTATGCTTGCCACTCCGGAGTCGATCCTCATCTTCACCATTAGCGTACTTGGTGGCAATCTCCATCATTCGATTCAGAGACATCTCTCCGGTTCGACCGAACTTCAGATTCAATTCTCTGTACTTAACGCCTTCTTTAAAGGCACAAACTGCTTGATGATCTGGTACATTTTCAACTGTGTGATGCAATGTGATCCACCTCTGGATGTAATCCCTCAGAGTTTCATTCGGTTTCTGCACACAAGACCACAATTCCGTAAGGCCTGCAGGTCGCTTGCATGTTCCTTCAAATGTGGTGACAAACACTCGGGAGAGATCCTCCCAAGTGTAAATGCTGCTGGGTGCTAACTGATTCAGCCATGCTCTGGCCGAGCCTTCTAACATGAGAGGCAGGTGCTTCATGGCTACCTCATCGTTCCCACCGCCAATCTGGACAGCCACTCGGTAATCTTCGAGCTAAGTATCGGTCTTGGACTCACCGGTGAACTTACTAACTCCAGTCGCCAACCTGAAGTTGGGAGGAATTACAGCGGCTCTGATGGCTCGACTGAAACACTCCGGCCTTGAAACATGTACTCTGCTACTGGTAGGCGCATCTCTGTCGTGGCCTTCTCGGTGAGCTCTATTCCTGTCAACCAAACCTTGAACGATAATGGATCTCGCATCAAAGCCTGGTTCCCTGGGGTCGACTGGAATTCTCCGCCCAACACTATGAGGGCGTCTGTCCACCTGCTGTCGAGGCACATAAGATCCACTCCTCGGGGGAGGGGTTGGCACTCGACGTCAATCATCACGATCGAATCGGTGATCATACTGCTCATTCCTTCTGTACTGATCACGCCGGTCTCCACGTCCCTCACGCCTCGGAGGAGATCTTGGGCTGTGAGCCAACTGGATTGTATCCGCTGCAACGGATCGACTGTGGATCCTATTCCGCGACTGAGAAACAGCGGAATTCTGGTCTCCCGCTGCCCGGAGCAACGCTCTGATTTGCAACAAGCCTCTGCCAGCCTCTGACTGGGAGGGCTGAATCGACTCTGCTATATGGGCCGCAGCTGCCAAATTCTGAATCGGAGTACGATATACCTGCGGGGGCGGAAAGAGTTGACGTCGACTGGATTCTGGAGCCCGTTGACGCGCTCGCCCGTTGAGTATTCGCTGGAGATTCTTCGGTCGAGTGTGCTCGGCCAAGTTAGCCAAGCGCGCGTCCTCCAAGGCTCGGGCCTCGGGGATTTCTCCAACGATAGGAGTGTGGAGTGCATCCATGTTTCGGCGACGAAGTTCCTCCCGCTGCAACGACGTGAGAGGCTCGAGGAGATACTCCTCGTGAGGACGCGATGGGTCGCCCCCATCCGCGCCTCCGTCAACGCGGGGGAAACCAGGAGGACTGTGTGGCCCATCGATCACCAGAACCTCTGCAGCTGGGTCACTGCTGTCGCATTCAGATGCGGTCTCCGCGGAGCCAGTCGACAGGTCGAACAGGCCGTAGAGGGATTCGTCGGGCTCAATTGCCGCGACTTGTGGGGTGGCCGACTGGCGGGCCACCGCATGCCTCACCCACCTCTGAAGCCTCAACCGACCGGAGCGCTTGCGCCGGCGAGAAACAAGACGGGGAGATGCCACGGGAGCCGACCGATACTGGGTCGACGGCTGCCGCAGGAGGACACCACAGACGCATGCGCGAAAGTGCGTCGCCCCACGGACGGGGAGCGCGTCGACGTCGAGTGGAGCCTCCTGAAGCCAAGCAAAGTCGTCGGCGATGAACGTGAGCGCGCCGAGATGGATCTCGCGGCCCTCCACCAAAGCTCCGCCCGAAACCATGATCAAGGAGATCGGAAAAAAATCGCAACTTCTCCAACTAGGAGCTAAGACTCCTAGCCCCAAGGTGGGCGCCAACTGTCGTGGTTCTAACTCTGACAGTGATGTAGGGGGGTAAGTATAGAGAGGCGAGGTCTTAGCTATGGAGAGGTTGTAAGGACGCAAGGTTTACGAGTTCAGGCCCTTCTCGGAAGAAGTAAAAGCCCTACGTCTCGGAGCCCGGAGGCGGTCGACTGGATTATGTGTGTATGAGTTATAGAGGTTCGAACCCTTGTCTCGGAGGAGGGGATGGCTTATATAGAGGGCGCCAGGACCCCGGCCAGCCCACGTTACGAAGGGTTCAATGTACATTAAGGTAGGGCGTTACTGATAACGCTAGTAATAAAGTGCTATGATGACCATAAAAGCTACTTAATGACCGACCGTTAGCGTGCGGAGTGACTTTAGGTCTCCTGGCCATCGAGTGGTTGGATCTTGGTCGAGTAATTGCTTCTTGGTCAAATGTCTTCGAGTCTGTCGAGTGGAACACCTCCAAGTCGATTGAAAGGTGATTTATTCTAGAGGTGTCCTTGGGTAGGGCAGTTAGGACAGGTCCGTGACCCTACCCTAGGTACACAGCTTCATCAGGTATAACCTCACAATGCAAAATCAATAAAGATGAAGGAAATTGGCAAGGCATTGGATGATGGTGGTCCTTCCGAGCAACTGAAATGGAGGTTCTCTACAGATTCTACTCCGCCACCCTCCCAACGAGATTCGCAAGACAACGCAAGGCTAGACAATCAACGTAGCTGTGTAGATGATGAGCACATCTCCCCTACTCCACCATCACAGGTGCTTGCTCTAACTTGGCACTATTATATGTGGTTGCATGTTTTGTATGATGTCTAGCTTGTATTGCTTCTAACTTTGTTGAATTGCATCTGCTTACTTTACACATAATGCCTGTGAATATGACATGTGTTCCTGTTTCTACATCAGACTACTATTCTTGCATATCCCGCATCAGTCACTTATGATAAGGCACCTTTAAGTCTCCAGTGTGATATTGGTTGTGTCTTGCATATGATTTCTAGCATGTACTGCTTCTAATTTGTTGAAACGCCATACAGTTTGAACTTGGCAGAGTGATATTGGTTGCATCTTTCATATGGTGTCTAGCTTGCAGTGCTTCTAATTTGTTGAAATGCCTTCTGCTTAGTTACCACATCATAGGTGTGAATATGTCACACCATCCTGTTTTTCATACATATTCCATCCTCGCATCATGTGTTTGCCTTTCATCCGAGTAGTGTTCATCAGTATCATGCATGAATGAGTTCTGAAGAGCAAAATCATTACAGCTGAAGGAAATTAGTCCGGCAGTGGATGATGGTGGTCCTTCGGAGCAACTCAAACAGGGGGTCTCTACAGATTCTACTCCTCCATCCTCCCAACAAGATTCGCAAGACAACACAAGGTTGGACAGTCAACGTAGTTGCGTAGATGATGAGCACATCTCCCCTACTCCACAATCACAGGTGCTTGCTCTAACTTGACACTATTATATGTGGTTGCATGTTGTCTATGATGTCTAGCTTGTATTGCTTCTAACTTGAATTCCATCTGCTTACTTTACACACAATGCCTGTGAATATGACACGTGTTCCTGTTTCTAGAACATACATGTACATGATGAGCACATCTCCCCTACTCCACCATCACAGGTGCTTGCTCTTACTTGGAACTGTTATACGTGGTTGCGTTTTTCGTATGATGTCTAGTTTGTATTGCTTCTGATTATGTTGAATTGCATCTGCGTAGCTTACAACTTATACCTGCAACGGTCACTTACCCATAAGACACATTTAACTTGGGACAGTTGAAAGATCGTGGATGTCGCCTAGAGGGGGGGTGAATAGGCGCTTTTAAAATAATTACGGTTTAGGCTTGAACAAATGCGGAATAAACCTAGCGGTTAATTTGTCAAGCACAAAACCTACAACAACTAGGCTCACCTATGTGCACCAACAACTTATGCTAAGCAAGATAAACTACTAGGTGATAGCAAGATATATAACAAGAACCAATATGGCTATCACAAGGTAAAGTGCATAAGTAAAGAGCTCGGGTAAGAGATAACCGAGGCACGCGGAGACGATGATGTATCCCGAAGTTCACACCCTTGCGGATGCTAATCTCTATTTGGAGCGGTGTGGAGGCACAATGCTCCCCAAGAAGCCACTAGGGCCACCGTAATCTCCTCACGCCCTCGCACAATGCAAGATGTCGTGATTCCACTAAGGGACCCTTGAGGGCGGTCACCGAACCCGTACTAATGGCAACCCTTGGGGGTGGTCACAGAACCCGTACACTTTGGCAACCCTTGGGGGCGGTCACCGGTACCCGTCAAATTGCTCGGGGCGATCTCCACAACCTAATTGGAGACCCCGATGCTTGCCCGGAGCTTTACACCACAATGATTGAGCTCCGAACACCCCAACCATCTAGGGCGCCAAGGCACCCAAGAGGAACAAGCTCTAGGGTGCCCAAACACCCAAGAGTAATAAGCTTCTCAAACTTCACTTCCACGTATCACCGTGGAGAACGCAAACCGATGCACCAAATGCAATGGCAAGGGCACACGGAGTGCCCAAGTCCTTCTCTCCCAAATCCCACCAAAGCAACTAATGCTAGGGAGGAAAATGAGAGGAAGAACGAAAGAAGAACACGAAGAACTCCAAGATCTAGATCCAAGGGGTTCCCCTCACCTAGAGGAGAAAGTGATTGGTGGAAACGTGGATCTAGATCTCCTCTCTCTTTTCCCTCAAGAACTAGCAAGAATCATTGGAGGGATTGAGAGTTAGCAAGCTCGAAGGTCAACAATGGGGGAAGAACACGAGCTAAAAAGGATAAGGTTCAATGGGGAAGAAGACCCCCTTTTATAGGTGGGGAAAAATCCAACCGTTATGCTCACAGCCCGCACTGAGCGGTACTACCGCTCCAAGGAGCGGTACTACCGCTAGGGCGATAGTAGCCCTTTGAAACGCAACAACGAGGAGGCAAAAAGCCAGAAGAACCGTCGGAGCGGTAGTACCGCTTGACATCACGGTACTACCACTAGGGGTAGCGGTACTACCGCTAAGGGTAGCAGTACTACTGCTTGCGAGCGGTACTAAAAAATTACATCCGTGCCTACCACCGCTGGACTTGTGACGAGTTTTTGGTCCCGAGCGGAATTAGCCACGGAAGTAGCAGTGGTAGTACTGCTCCAAGCGGTAGTACCACTCCCAAGGGCGGTAGTAGAAAATTACTTCCGCTCCTACCCGCGGTAGTACCGCTGCAGCCTTTTCAGAACACCAAAACTACCACAACTTCTGCAAACGGACTCCGAATTCGACGAAACCAAGTTTGTTGGAAAGTTAGCGACAAGGGCTAACACAATCTTGATAGAAATACCAATAATAAGCAAATGAGAAAAGGCCCAAAAGAAAATGGTGAGAACCCTTCCTCGGATAAGACCGGTAAAACCTCCAACATCGAAAACATCATAGAAGACGCATGCAAACTCCGTTTTCGATGAACTCAAGCTTGTCATCAAGATGACCATAAGCTCTAAGACTCACAAAGAGAACCAAACAAGAACCAAGAAACATGATGCAAGGATGCAATGGTTTGAGCTCTCGACGAACGATACGATCAAGCTACTCACTTGAGAGCCCCCCTTGGTAGTACGGCTATCGATCCTATAACCCGGTCTCCCAACTACCACCATGAGACCGGTAAAATAGAAAACCTATCAAGGGCAAACCTTTGCTTTGCACATGATCCACTTGAGCTAGATGATGGCGATCTTGTCCTCCTCAAGATGGACCACCTTTCTTGATTGCGTTGGGTCGATGGAGACTAGATGATTGCTCCCCCATACTCCACTATGGGTGAGCCACTCTTCGGCACATATTCACAAGTCCATTGACACCACAATGGATGGCAAGCTTCAAACACTTGATCTCTTCATGATGCTCCACTTGAACTTGCACACAGAAATCTTGATGACAATCACCACTTGATGTCATCCTTTCCATGGGTTGTATGATATCTTCCTCTTGACGCAAGCCCATGGACACGTACCTAACCCCACATAGACTCTCACATAGACCATGGGTTAGTACACAAAGTGCAATGGACAATGCTTACCATACCATGGGATCACTTGATCCCTCTCGGTACATCTTCTACGCTTTGTGAGTTGATCAACTTGATTCACTCTTGACTTAGTCTTGATCAACCTTGAATCTTTCCAACTCTCTTTGTTTGGATGATGTCTTGAAGGTAAACATGAATAATCACACAATCTTCTTCTTCAAGACATGCTTGCAATAAGCTCAACACTCACATGACCAATCTTTGGATAATTCCTTAATAGCACCTTGGTCAACCCATAAACTCCTTGAAACCAACACATGGACTTCAAGAAATGCCTATGGAAAAATCCTTCAAATATAACTCAATACAACCATTAGTCCATAGAGAATGTCATCAATTACCAAAACCACACATGGGGGCACGACATGTCCTTTCAATCTCCCCCATTTTGGTAATTGATGACAATCACTTTCAAGAGAGTTTATATAAGGAATTATGCATCACCATGCAATGCAACAACCAATAATGAATGCGAAGGAGATGCGTATGCTTAGGAACAAACCAAAGCCAGAAGAGACAACTCTCTAAACTTCTCCACAAAACTCTCTAAAACTTCTCCCCCATTGGCATCGATTGCCAAAATGGGCTACAAGCTTAGAAGGCCAATATAAAATGTGGTCCTCCATAAATTGTGTATTTCTCAACAAGAGATTGGAATGCAATACACACATCCAACGGTAAATACTTGGAGGAAGACAAAGTATATTGAGGCCCAAAGATTGCAAAAGGAAGATATGCCACAAAGACATAACAAAGAGATAAACAAGCAATCAAGCAATCAAAAGATATCTATTGAAGCAAGCTATCAAAAGATACCAATTGAACCAACTAGGCCAATGATCCTACGAGCCACATGAATAAAGGATATAATGATAAGAGAAGCTCCCCATGATTTGTGCACATCAAGAATTTTTGTATCTGGTTACAAAGTGCACAAAATAGGATCATAGCTCCCCCAAAATCAATAGAAACTTACAACAAGTGCAAGAGAGCATATAGGAAACTAAGCCTAGTACTTGCAACAAACACATGGTTGAGCAACAAGTAAGAGAGGCAACTTAAGAGTGGGATCAACCAAAAAGATGTGTGTGAGTCAAGGCAATGCACTTGAGAAGACTAATGTATAGAAGAGCATTAAGCATCAATAAAGTCTTGAAAGAATGAGGCACATGGTACAAGGCCTATCATTCCCACACACAACTAGCAAATGGGTTCACAAGCTTACTAATAAGCATATAGAGAACCTATGCTTGTGACAACCCGCGGTGAAGATAGAAGATGAAAGGCTCATCAAGACGAGGGATACCAATTAAGATGGCAAAAACCTCGTAAAGATAAGCATGAGGAAAATAATCTTCACCACACAAGAGTGCATCAAGATGCAACGATAGAAGACACGCACTCAAGGCAAAAGCTTTCATGGAGCCACCAAAGAAATAACATAAGAAAGACAAGGTGGACGTGAAAGAAAGGACATCATCTAGATATGCAACTTCTCTCAAGTGTATAAGATTCTAGGTAGACAAAATCATGATGATATATATATCTACAAAGAAGGATGTACACCTGAAATAGTTACAACACGAAGGAACAAGATATCCAAAAGGAAGTCATACATATACCAATAAGATATTTGCTTGGAAGCACAACACTTGGCTAGATATGGTCTTATAGTATATAAATGAATTCCTACCACACACCCATCAAAGACATAACAACTAGCAACATGAGATCATCGTTGAGATGCTTTGAGAAAGGAAACAAGTATCACAAGATGGAATGAAAATCATGCAAAGATGCAACCTACACAAGGTTGAATGCAAGAAAAGAATGCATGAAGAGATACTTGTTACTGAGATATCATTGGAAGGATGTAGTAGATACCAATTAAAGGTAGGTAGTAGTTCATTGATCATCCTAGCTTGACTCCAATTAGCACATGATGACACCACCTTCCTTGTGAGTGAGCCAAGCGTCCAATGCATCTCCAATTGTTCCTGGAACAACAACACAAACAAAATGGTACCCAAACTCATTGGGACCAAAGAGTTAGAGAACCAAAAATACATAGGACAAACTCCACATAAATATGTGCATATAGATATGAAAATGAATTTCATGCACATATCATCCAATTTGAGACTTGGTGGAGTTTCCCCTATATATTGGGTCAAAGAAGGAAAGCATGCCAAAGTAACTAGATGAAGTTAATATGCATGCTCAATACTTTCAAGAACCGATACCAATTGACAAAGAATTACCAAGTGAAGAAGAGATACCAAATGAATAAATCAACACTTGGAGGGTATCAAAAGAAAGATACATCAAGGAATGAGATATCCAATGATACACGCAAAAAGAAAGATGTCAAACTCCCAAAAGAGAGAATGGTTCCAAACAAACCAAGTGCTCTACAAAGTTTCATGATGGCACAAAGTACCAAAAAGAAACGGTTTGCATTCCACCAACATACACTTGATAAGGATCACAAGGTAAGCATTCTAAGAAAAATAGGATAGCTCCCCCAAGCATTGTGCATTAAAGAGAATTTGCATTTGAATACAAAAAGCACAAGATGGGATCACCACTTTCACTATATCTATACAAACACTAGACAAGCTCAAGGAAATAACAAGATCCACAAGTGGTATGGAATACAATGGGAGTTGACACAATCCTAGGCACGAGATAAGGCAAATAAAAGCAAAGGCAAATGTAAAGATGATCAATAATTTCTACCACACATAAGTGAGTACCAATTGTCAAAAGACAAGAAGTATTTGGAAATGATTCCTGTTGGTAGATAGCAAGGATAACCAACATCATCTTCACACCAAACACAAGCAAAGTGCAATTTGTAGAGCTAACATGCCACCTAAGAACAAGATAATTTACAATATCAATCCTAGGTGACAATATCTCAAATGTACACATTTTCTAGGCTTGTAGTATGCACATAGCATATTACTCCCCCATAATGTGATACCAATAAAAACTTAACAAGAGGCAATAAGAGAATCCAACAAGAGATAATTAATGGACTATTTAGAATTTGAATTTCTTATGAGAAGACATACCACATAGCGACTAGATAATCTTGAAATATCAATACTAGATGGTATTACTCATGTACACACATTTATAGGATAGTGAGGTGCACAAAGCACATCACTCCCCAATAATGGGATATTCCATTAATCTCTCACAAGAGCCAACTAAGATACAAACAAGATGCACAAAGGCTCAACGTACGACACACATGTACATAAAGTGCAAACCAACACACACATACTTCATTGCTCAAGATAATCAAGTTGGAAGCACAACATATACAAACACATGCAAGGAACAAAACCAAACATGCAAAGGGGTAAGTAACTATCAATGTAAACACTTTAAGCACGAGTTACCGCATGGAGGAACATTGGATATAAGATAGAAACTTGATAATCCGAATAACTTGGCTTGAGACAATTAGAATGATGAAGTCCCCTTAATTCTTCATAAAGTAGCCAAGTATCCAATGCCCTCCAACAACACCTATTGATCAAGTTTGAGCTAGTTGGTCTCTAACCAAGTTGTCCTAAGAGGTTAGTCACAATAGGCTTGGCTACCCAAATGGTTCTTTGCTTCAAACCACTTTGAGTACCAACAAACTTGGCAACCACATTGCCAACCTTATCCTTCCCAAGAGAATAGACATCATCAATAATAATTGGGTTGGATAAGTTACCACTTGTGCATGAAGAAGCGAGGTGACCTTTCTCATGACATAGGTAGCAACGTCTACTCTTCACTTTCTTCTCACTTGATTTCTCAACTTGAGAAGCATTAGGTTGAGTCTTCTTGGTAAGAGGCCTTTCTTCAACTTGAGGTTGAGCATGAGAATGCACTTGTAGCCGCTTCCCTTGTTGCTTGTCACTAATGGCCTTCTTCTTCAATGGGCTAGATCTAACATGATGCCATTCAATTTTGCACTTGAAGCAAATAATATTGGCCGAACTCTTGACTTGTTTTTGGCCCTTCTTGTTGTTGCTCTTGGACTTCTTCTTCTTATTGGAGTTAAATCCAAGTCCACCTTTGTCATTGGGGGATTTTTGTACACTCAAGATATTGTTGAGTGTGGCCTTCCCTTCATGACACTTTTCCAAATCTTTCTTCAAAGAAGTGACTTGGGCCTTGAGCTCTTTGATTTCCTCTACATGGTTAGTCTCAACACAAGCACTATAGGAAGTATAAGCTTCATCGTTAGAGCAACAAGGCAAGGAAAGAAATTCATCACAAGATGTACCAATGTTATGCATGGATGAATCGTGAGGACTAGCACAAGGTAATATAGCATTTTGACTAAAAGTAGTGCTAGTGTCCACATGAGGCTCACTAGATGTTACCTTAGCAATCATGGCCTCATGAGCTATCTTTAGCACATTATGGGATACTAGAAGATCATCATGAGAGCTTGAGAGCTTTTCATGGCTTTCTTCCAATTTCCCATAATTGCTAGATAGCAACTCAAGTTGAGCCCGTAGCTCAACGTTCTCCTTTAAAATGGATGCTTCACAAGAAATAGAGTTAGTAGCACAAGCATCATCATTAACAACAAGAGGAGAAGGTAACTTGGCAAGCTATTTTAAATAAGAAGCTTCAAGTTGAGCATGAGACTCGGTGAGTTTGATGAGCTCACCCTTGATGACCCTTGAGCCATTTTTGAGGTGCTCAAAATCCTCAAGGAGTCTAGCATGAGCAACTTCAAGCTTAGCATTTTTAGTTTCAAAAACATTGGCCACCTCAAGAGCTCTATCATGAGATTCCTTCACTCTAGATAACTCTAGAGCAAAAGTCTCCTCAAGAGATTCCTTGGTGGTTTGTTCAAGTTCAAGAACTTGAGAGAGGTCCGCAATCTCATTAGCATAATCACGCTCATGACCTTCCATTTTATCAATGGTGACCTCATGCTCTTCAAGATGAGATTCCAACTCATCAATATATTTCTTGCCCTCTATAGCAATAGACATGATTTCCATGAAGTCGGAATGAGCAATTTTATTCTTAAGAAGAGCTTTAAAAATTATTTCCCCCTTAACTTTTAAGGAGGCAACATCATCATTCTCTTCATCATAATCGACATCATCATCACTCTTGCCATCGTCAATGTTATCACAAGATATATTGGGATTCAAAGTGGGAGATACCTTTGAAGCCTTGGCCATAAGGCAAAAAGCAATAGATGATGATGTGGGATCTCTTGAAGCACCATTCAAGACCACATCTTGTTCCATGGAGTGTTGGGTTTCCTCTACATTGTTAGCACAACAACTCGAGGAAATACATGCATTTTTATCATGGCTACAAGACATAGCAAGCATATCATCATGAGATTTAGTCAAGCAATTTGTACATGATATGCAAGGACTATCAACACAAGCATGTGAAACATTTGGAATGCTCGACATGCTAGAGTCCAAAGATGAAGCATCACAACAAGAAAGTGATGAAGGATTATCAAAACTAAGCCCGTATCATCATTGCAATGAACACCACTAGTCACCATGTCATTACCTTGTGGCAAACCACATGTAGGTGAAGTAGAAGAAGTTGAGAACACAACACGGCCGGAGGTGGAGGGAGAACAATCATCCCCACAAAACTTGGACACGCCATATTTATCTTGAAGCTTTATCCAGAACTCATGAGCATCCCAGAAAGGCATGAGTTGAAATATAACTACATTGCTCAAAGCATCGAAAAGCACACTAGAAGCTTGAGCATTGAGATAAGAGTTTTTCTCATTCTATAAAGATAATCTTTGGGGATCCTTTGGAGGAGAAAAACCCATATCTACAATTCGCTCTAAATTTGGGTCCATGACCCTAAAGAGATTAAGCATGCGAATTACGCAAACATCAAAATTTGTGCCATCAAAACTAAGAGTGTGAGAGAATCCTAATCCCCTAGTCGACATCTTGACTCTCTAGGCGGTTAAGCCTAACAAATAGGGACGAGGCTCTGATACCAATTGAAAGATCATGGATGTCGCCTAGAGGAGGGGTGAATAGGCGCTTTTAAAATAATTATGGTTTAGGCTTGAACAAATGCGGAATAAACCTAGCGGTTAATTTGTCAAGCACAAAACCTACAACAACTAGGCTCACCTATGTGCACCAACAACTTATGCTAAGCAAGATAAACTACTAGGTGATAGCAAGATATATGACAAGAACCAATATGGCTATCACAAGGTAAAGTACATAAGTAAAGAGCTCGGGTAAGAGATAACCGAGGCACGCGGAGATGATGATGTATCCCGAAGTTCACACCCGTGCGGATGCTAATCTCTGTTTGGAGCGGTGTGGAGGCACAATGCTCCCCAAGAAGCCACTAGGGCCACCGTAATCTCCTCACGCCCTCGCACAATGCAAGATGTCATGATTCCAATAAGGGACCCTTGAGGGCGGTCACCGAACCCGTACTAATGGCAACCCTTGGGGGTGGTCACGGAACCCGTACACTTTGGCAACCCATTGGGGGCGGTCACCGGTACCCGTCAAATTGCTCGGGGCGATCTCCACAACCTAATTGGAGACCCTGACGCTTGCCCGGAGCTTTACACCACAATGATTGAGCTCCGAACACCCCAACCATCTAGGGCGCCAAGGCACCCAAGAGGAACAAGCTCTAGGGTGCCCAAACACCCAAGAGTAATAAGCTTCTCAAACTTCACTTCCACGTATCACCATGGAGAACGCAAATCGATGCACCAAATGCAATGGCAAGGGCACACGGGGTGCCCAAGTCCTTCTCCCAAATCCCACCAAAGCAACTAATGCTAGGGAGGAAAATGAGAGGAAGAACGAAAGAAGAACACGAAGAACTCCAAGATCTAGATCCAAGGGGTTCCCCTCACCTAGAGGAGAAAGTGATTGGTGGAAACGTGGGTCTAGATCTCCTCTCTCTTTTCCCTCAAGAATTAGCAAGAATCATTGGAGGGATTGAGAGTTAGCAAGCTCGAAGAAGGTCAACAATGGGGGAAGAACAGGAGCTAAAAAGGATAAGGTTCAATGGGGAAGAAGACCCCCTTTTATAGGTGGGGAAAAATCCAACTGTTATGCTCACAGCCCGCACTGAGCGGTACTACCGCTCCAAGGAGCGGTACTACCACTAGGGCGGTAGTAGCCCTTTGAAACGCAACAACGAGGAGGCAAAAAAGCCAGAAGAACCATCGGAGCGGTAGTACCGCTTGACATCACGGTACTACCACTAGGGGTAGCGGTACTACCGCTAAGGGTAGCAGTACTACTGCTTGCGAGCGGTACTAAAATATTACATCTGTGCCTACCACCGCTGGACTTGTGACGAGTTTTTGGTCCCGAGCGGAAGTAGCCACAGAAGTAGCCGCGGTAGTACCGCTCCCAAGGGTGGTAGTAAAAAATTACTTCCGCTCCTACCCGCGGTAGTACCGCTGCAGCCTTTTCAGAACACCAAAACTACCACAACTTCTGCAAACGGACTTCGAATTCGGTGAAACCAAGTTTGTTGGAAAGTTAGTTTCAAGGTCTAAAACAATCTTGATAGAAATACCAATAATAAGCAAATTAGAAAAGGCCCAAAAGAAAATGGTGAGAATCCTTCCTCGGATAAGACCGGTAAAACCTCCAACATCGAAAACATCATAGAAGACACATGCAAACTCCGTTTTCGATGAACTCAAGCTTGTCATCAAGATGACCATAAACTCTAAGACTCACAAAGAGAACCAAACAAGAACCAAGAAACATGATGCAAGGATGCAATGGTTTGAGCTCTCGACGAACGATACGATCAAGCTACTCACTTGAGAGCCCCCCTTGATAGTACGACTATCGATCCTATAACCCGGTCTCCCAACTACCACCATGAGACCGGTAAAATAGAAAACCTATCAAGGGCAAACCTTTGCCTTGCACATGATCCACTTGAGCTAGATGATGACGATCGTGTCCTCCTCAAGATGGACCACCTTTCTTGATTGCGTTGGGTCGATGGAGACTAGATGATTGCTCACCCATACTCCACTATGGGTGAGCCACTCTTCGGCACATCTTCACAAGTCCATTGACACCACAATGGATGGCAAGCTTCAAGCACTTGATCTCTTCATGATGTTCCACTTGAACTTGCACACAGAAATCTTGATGACAATCACCACTTGATGTCATCCTTTCCATGGGTTGTATGATATCTTACTCTTGACACAAGCCCATGGACATGTACCTGACCCCACATAGACTCTCACATAGACCATGGGTTAGTACACAAAGTGCAATGGACAACGCTTACCATACCATGGGATCACTTGATCCCTCTCAGTACATCTTCTATGCTTTATGAGTTGATCAACTTGATTCACTCTTGACTTAGTCTTGATCAACCTTGAATCTTTCCAACTCTCTTCGTTTGGATGATGTCTTGAAGGTAAACATGAATGATCACACAATCTTCTTCTTCAAGACATACTTGCAATAAGCTCAACACTCACATGATAATTCCTTAATAGCACCTTGGTCAACCCATAAACTCCTTGAAACCAACACATGGACTTTAAGAAATGCCTATGGAAAAATCCTTCAAATATAACTCAATGCAACCATTAGTCCATAGAGAATGTCATCAATTACCAAAACCACACATGGGGGCACCGCGCGTCCTTTCAACTGTGATGTAGGTTGCATCTTGCATTGTCTTCTAGCTTGTACTGCTTCTAATTTCTTGAAATAGCTCTTACGACGAGACACTTTTTACCCGATAGAGTGATATTGGTTGCATGTTCATATGGTGCCTAGCTTTCATTTCTTCTGATTTTTTTGAAATGCCTTCCGCTTACTGTTTTTTCATACATATTCCATCCTCCTATCATACGTGTGAATATGAAACGTTGTCTTTTTTGTATATATTCCATCCTTCTATCATGCGCTTGCCTTACATCAAAGTAGTGTTCGTCTGTATCATGCATCAACCAGTTATGCAGAGCTAATTTTATTCATCTTCTTGTGGTTTTGACTTCATAAGGCAATATCAGAAAATATGAAGGAAAAGAGTAAGTTAGGGGATGTTGGTGGTCCTCCTCACCGACGCAAACAGAGACTCTCTAGATTTGCCACTGCTACTACTAATGAAGTTGAAGTCCCAAGTCTACATGATGAGTTCATCTCCCGTACTCCACCATCGCAGGTGCTTGCTCTAAGTTGATAGTGTGATAATTGGTTTCATGTTGCATATGTTGTCTAGCCTGTATTTCTTCTATTTTGATTAAATTGCACCTGCTGAGTTTATACGTTATACATGTGCATATGACATGGCTTTCTGTGTCTAGAATACACTGCATCTATCTATCATACCATGTTCTTACATCAAAGTACTGCTGTTGTGTATCCTGCATCAGTCACTCATGATTGGACGCTTCTAACATGGCAGTTTGATAGTGGTTGCATCTTGTATTGATTGCTACGTTGTACTGCTTCTAATTTTTCGAATTGCCACTTATGACAAGACACTTCTAACTTGGCAGAGTAATATTGGTTGCATCTTTCATATGGTGTCTAGCTTGCATTACTTCTATTTTCTTGAAAATCCTTCTGCTTAGTTTGCACATCGTAGCTGTGAATATGTCTTGTCGTCCTGTTTTTCTTACATATTCCATCCTCATACGGTTGTCTTACATCAAAGTATTGCTTGTCTGTATCATGCATCAATGAGTTCTGAAGAGTGATTTTATTCTTTTGTGTTGTGGGTACAGCTTGACATGGCAAAGTCAAAAAAGAGTAAGGAAAATAATATAGTAGGGAGTGTTGTTACTCGTCGGGTGAATCGGAAAAGGTTCTGCCGTCGAGATTTTGCTGGTACTTATAGTGCAGTAGAAGGTCCAAGTACACCGGCTAAATCTACAAACACAGTATCACCTGCTCCACCAGCTGCAGCATCCGCTTCAACTGTACCAGCATATCAACCAGTTACTTGTTCGTTTGCTCCGGAACTGGCCGGTTCCCAAGTTGCCTTCACAACACTATTTTTGAAGCACTGCTAACACAACAGGACTTGGCAAGATCAGATGAACCTCATGAGCATCAACACCAAGACGGTACCTGACCGAGTCAAGTTGCAGTTGCATGCTCCTTTATATGTACTCTCACAGTTTGATGTACACTAACACTTTCCATATTCATTGTTGAACTAGCACCACGGCGCAAGCGGAAACAAACATCAGGGATAATGCTTGACAGATTAACAAAATCTAAAGGAGGAAGAATGGAGATCCATTTTGAGGCAGGTTTAAAAAGGCCACGTGATGCTACAGAGTCAGCCAAGTTAGTATCAGAGGCAGCCGTTGCCGTTAGGTGTCATGCACGTATCCTCCCAACGTGGATCCAGTACAGGAACGAGAAAGACAATACCCAGTTTAACACCTTTCTTGACCATTTATCCGTAAGTAATGTTATTCATCGCAATTAGTAATATTGTCTTGCTCTGTCCCATACTTTCTAGCTTCCTCCTAATAAGACTTACATTCTTTTTTCAACAGATGAGGTTCAAGTTGGATCCGAAAGATGATGCAACTAGACAAGCATGCACTCATGTTTTTCAGTCTACTCTGCGACAGTATCGGTACCACCTTAGAAAATCTCACTTTGAAGGCAAGGCTAACAATGAAATCGCCCAAACATCTCCAGTGGAATATATTACAGATGAAGACTGGACAGCCCTCGTTAAACACTGGTCTGATCCAAAGTATCAGGTAGGCTATATGTATTTGATCATACCACATATTGAACTTGTATTTATGTATGTGCCTTACAAGTGTATCTTCTTCTAGGCTAACTGTTTGAAGAACAAAACCAACCGTTCTAAAGTGAAATTCCAACATACCACAGGATCTCGTAGCTATATTGCACACTGCGAGGCTCTTGTAAATAGTTGCTACTTCCTTCTTTTTTTGTGCCATATTATCGTATCTATATTGACTTGTTCCAAATACAGAGGAAATCCCGTGCGGACCAAAAAGAACATGAACCGAATGCAGTGCAAATCTTCAAGGATTGCCACACCAGCAAGATGAAGGGCATGAGCACACCAGTTCAAGCCGCTGTTGTAAGTCCTTACTCCTCCTGCCTTGAATTGATTGGTACTGTGATGTGTTCATTTAACTACTTGGTTTGCAGCCAATGTTAGTTACTATGTTCACTTTTATTCACATTTGTCTTAACGTATCATTTCACCTTACATGGTTTAAAAGAGATGAAGGATATTCTTTTGGTCTTGATCTGTAATCTAGTTGTTATGTTCATGTGCGCACACAATGATAAAATAGCTTGTTTGTTTTATATCTGTTTTCCCATGATATGAATGATGTCATACTATGTTCATCCTACTTTAAACCATGTCTCTTTATCCTTAGATGTCAACGAATCTGAGGAAATAGACAATACAGTAGACATGCTACATGGACATATGTTCCGAAAGTGATTTTATTATGTAGTTGACACTACAATACATGCTAATGTATTATAGTAGTTCACCAAAATAAGTTATGTATAAACGTTTAACCTACTTTGTTTGTTTTTGTCTCATTAGTAACTTATCTGGTACACTAATCTACAAGTTCAAATTTTCAGGAAGCTATGGAACAAATGATTGAACAGCCACAACCACCTGAAGGTGACGAGGCTACTACAGGCACAATGTCACCTCTTGCTGCAGTGCGTCAATATCTCTCCACTAACAATGCAAAAAGCACCTTCCTGCGTAATTTTGGGTTGGTTGTCAAGGTAACCTCGTCCAAATCGCCTGCTGAGCAAAATCTTCCTGCTAGACAGAGTGATATATCTGTGCTCCAGACACAAGTCCAATCCCTAGTGGACGTTGTTTTGGAAACAAGAATAGTGGTTGAGAAATGTCGTCAAGATATGAATGGTTTTGAAACCAGACTATCAGACATTCGCTTCGTTGTTCAAGAGCAATGGCGGAAAAAAGTGGAGATCGTGCTGCTCCATCAGATTCTACAGCCTGAAACATTAGCACTCAGGTCAAATGATATGTGCTTCTATGCATCTGATGGTGCTTTTATCTGGAAGGACTGTAAACTTTATGCCAACAGGCCTTTTGTTGTATGGTTGGAATTTATTTTGTTGTGATACAACATTTATGATGTTGCCTCAGGCTGCAGTAATTATGACGCTATTTTTGTATAGTGTAGGTTTATCTTAGTAATGTATTCGACCTAAAGCTTCGTAGGAGCCCAACATGCCAACATTCGTCGGGCCCATTCCAATTGGGCTAAAAACGATTATGGGACGAAATTGGCATGTAGCCCACTAAAAATATCTGGGCCTAAATCAGCATAAGCTTTCATATTTTTCTGGTAGGCCTGTGCCCATGGTGGGCCTTTAATAGGCCTAAACATAATTTGGGCCCTCAGTAAAAATAGGCCGTTTACAGGTGTAAATATCTCGAGCCCATAAAATACATGGGCCTTTAATAGACCGAAAGTGAGATTGGGCCCTGATTGTGCCAAATAACCCACTGGACTTTAACAGGCCGAAATTCGGACGGGTCGTAAATGCATTGACCTAATACACGGGCCTTTAACAGGCCGGAACTTCGGTCGGGCTAGATTATCGTCATTTTTATATGGGCCGTTAATGGGCCCGATATGACGTTGGGCCAGATACGACCCATGGTTTACGTCCGGCATTAACAGGCCGAAAATGACAACAGGTCGAAAGTGGCCCAAAGCTATAGTGGGCCTCTAACAGGCCGAATGTTGGACATGGGCGAATATGACCCAAATCCTTCATGGTCGTTTATGGGCCGAAAGTTTTGATGGCCTGTAAATGGGCCCAAATGAAGCCGAACCTTTAACAGGCCGGAAATACACCGGGCCGTAATTCGGCCCAATTACTTAGCGGACTGTTAACGGGCCAGAAGTGACCATGGGCCGTGTTGATGACAAGTTTAGGACACGCCATTGACGGGCCGATTTGACAGAGAATGTTGGGCCTTTAGCTGGGCCGGCCATTATGGTCGGCAGAATCTAGTGGGCCTTTAGCTGGGCCGGCCCATTGTGGTCTGCAAAATCTTGTGGGCCTTTAGCTGGGCCGGCCCATTATGGTCTGCAAAATCGTGTGGGCCTTTAGCTGGGCCCGCCCATTATGGTCCGCTAAATTTTGTGGGACTTTAGCTGGGTCGGCCCATTATGGTCCGCTAAATCTTATGGGCCTTTAGTTGGGCCGGCCCATTTACTCTTTGTGGGCCACTTTTGGGCCAGTCCACGTGTCAACATATCATAGGCCCATCTCGACCGTTGGAGGAGTGACACCTGTGCCAACGCGGAGCTGACGCGTGGATCTGTCAGCCAATGAGAATTTTACACGTGGAAAATCGGCATTGGTTGTGGCTGTTAACATGTTATCGGATCCAAAATCCGACCCAATAGCTTAACGGCGTTCCGTTACGGTGGATGCGACGTGTCGGTCACCCTTGATGAAAGCACTTCTGTGACGCGCAATTTATCGTCATGGAAGTGGACACTTCCGTGATGATAATTTTGGCAATGTCATGGAACACTTCTACGACCGCACAGGTATGACTATCTTGATTCTGTCATAAATTTGTCATGGATGTACATGCATGACAGAAAATGCGACCTACTGTGACAAACACGTATCATCACGAAAGTGTATTTTTTTGTAGTGATCCCATCTGAGATTTCATGGCCTCAAGCCATTTCGCGGAATCTGGGCTCATCATCGCTTCTTCATAGTTCGTAGGTTCGTCATGGTCTAGTAACATGACTTCCAGAAAGGATTACCGTACCACTCTGGTGCGGACCATACTCTGGTTGACCTACGAGGTTCGGTAGTAACTTGATCTGAAGTTTCATGATCATCATCATTAGCTTCCTCACTAAGGCGTAGAAATCACTAGAACTGATTTATGTGATGAACTACTTTCCAATTCGGGAGAAGGTACAATTACCTCATCAAGTTCTACATTCCTCCCACTCACTTCTTTCGAGAGAAACTTTTTGTCTAGAAAGGATCCATTCTTAGCAACAAATATCTTGCCTTCGGATCTGTGATAGAAGGTGTACCCAACAGTTTCCTTTGGGTATCCTATGAAGACGCATTTCTCTGATTTGGGTTCGAGCTTATCAGGTTGAAACTTTTTCACATAAGCATCATAGCCCCAAACTTTAAGAAACGATAGCTTAGGTTTCTTGCTAAACCACAGTTCATATGGTGTCGTCTCAACGGATTTAGATTGTGCCCTATTTAACGTGAATGCAGTTGTCTTTAATGCATAACCCCAAAACGATAGTGATAAATCGGTAAGAGACATCATAGATCGCACCATATCTAATAAAGTACGGTTATGACGTACGGACACACCATTACGCTGTGGTGTTCCAGGTGGCGTGAGTTGCGAAACTATTCCACGTCGTTTCAAATGAAGACCAAACTCATAACTCAAATATTCGTCTCCGTGATCAGATCGTAGAAACTTTATTTTCTTATTATGATGATTTTCCATTTCACTCTGAAATTCTTTGAACTTTTCAAATGTTTCAGACTTATGTTTCATCAAGTAGATATACCCATATATGCTCAAATCATCTGTGAAGGTCAGAAAATAACGATACCCACCACGAGCCTCAACAATCATCGGATCGCATACATCAGTATGTATTATTTCCAATAAGTCTGTTGCTCGCTCCATTGTTCGGGAGAACGGAGTCTTAGTCATCTTGCCCATGAGGCATGGTTCGCAAGCATCAAGTGATTCATAATCAAGTGATTCCAAAAGCCCATCAGCATGGAGTTTCTTCATGTGCTTTATACCAATATGACCTAAACGGCAGTGCCACAAGTATGTTGCACTATCATTATCAACTTTGCATCTTTTGGCATCAATATTATGTGTATCACTACGGTCAAGATTCAGTAAACCATTCACTTTGGGTGTATGACCTCAGAAGGTATTATTCATGTAAACAGAATAACAATTATTCTTTGACTTAAATGAATAACCGTATTGCAAAAAAACATGATCCAATCATATTATGCTCAACGCAAACACCAAATAACATTTATTTTAGGTTCAACACTAATCCCGAAGGTAAAGGGAGTGTGCGATGGTGATCTTATCAACCTTGGAATCACTTCCAACACACATCGTCACCTTGCCCTCAACTAGTCTTTGCTCATTTTGTAACTCCTATTTCGAGTTACTAATCATAGCAACTGAACAACTATCAAATACCCAGGGGATACTATGAACAGTAGTAAAGTACACATCAATAACATGTATATCATATATACTTTTGTTCACTTTGCCATCCTTCTTATCCGCCAAGTATCTAGGCAGTTCCACTTCCACTGACAATTTCCTTTGGAGTAGAAGCACTCAGTTTCAGGCTTGGATCTAGCTTTGGGCTTCTTCAGGGGAGTGGCAATTTGCTTGCCATTATTCTTGAAGTTTCCTTTCTTTCCCTTGCCCTTTTACTTGAAACTAGTGGTATTGTGAACCATCAACACTTGATGCTTTTCTTGATTTCTACCTTCGCCAATTTCAACATCGCGAAGAGCTCGGGAATTACTTTCATCATCCCTTGCGCAATATAGTTCATCATGAAGTTCTAGTAACTTGGTGATAGTGACTAGAGAACTTTGTCAATTACTATCTTATCTGGAAGATTAACTCCCACTTGATTCAAGCAATTGTAGTACCCAGACAATCTGAGCACATGCTCACTGGTTGAGCCATTCTCCTCCATTTTGCAGGCAAAGTACTGTCAAAGGTCTCATACCTCTCGACACGGGCATGAGTATGAAATACCAATTTCAACTCTTGGAACATCTTATATGCTTCGTGGCGTTCAAAACATTTTTGAAGTCCCGGTTCTAAGCCGTAAAGAATGGTGCACTAAACTATCAAGTAGTCATCATACTGAGCTTTTGTCAAAACTTTCATAACGTCTGCATCTGCTCCTACAATAGGTCTGTCACCTAGCAGTGCATCAAGGACATAATTCTTCTGTGCAGCAATGAGGAAAATCCTCAAATCACGGATCCAATCCGCATCATTGCCACTATCATCTTTCAACATAGTTTTCTCTAGAAACATATCATAAATAAAACAGGGAAGCTATACGCGAGCAATTGATCTACATCATAGATATGCAAATACTATCAGGACTAAGTTCATGATAAATTTAAGTTCAATTAATCATATTACTTAAGAAGTCACACTTAGATAGACATCCCTCTAGTCATCTAAATGATCACGTGATCCATATCGACTAAACCATGTCCGATCATCACGTGAGATGGAGAAGTTTTCAATAGTGAACATCACTATGTTGATCATATCTACTATATGATTCACGCTCAACCTTTTGGTCTCAGTGTTCTGAGGCCACATCTGCATATGCTAGGCTCGTCAAGTTTAACCAGAGTATTTTGCTTGTGCAAAACTGGCTTGCACCCGTTGTATGTGAACGTAGAGCTTATCACACCCGATCATCATGTGGTGTCTCAGCACGAAGAACTGTAGCAACGGTGCATACTCAGGGAGAACACTTGTAGCTTGAAATTTAGTGAGAGATCATCTTATAATGCTACCGTCGAACTAAGAAAAATAAGATGCATAAAGATAAACATCACATGCAATCAAAGTATGTGACATGATATGGCCATCATCATCTTGTGCCTTTGATCTCCATCTCCGAAGTACCGTCATGATCTTCATCATCACCAGCATGACACCATGATCTCCATCATCTTGATCTCTATCAACGTGTCGTCACATGGTCGTCTCGCCAACTATTGCTTTTGCAACTATTGCTATTGCATAGCGATAAAGTAAAGCAATTGTATGGCGCTTGCATCTTATGCAATAAAGAGACAACCATAAGGCTTCTTCCAGTTGCCGATAACTTCGTTAAAAAACATGATCATCTCATACAATAAAATTTAGCATCATGTCTTGACCATATCACATCACAACATGCTCTACAAAAACAAGTTAGACACCCTCTACTTTGTTGTCGCAAGTTTTACGTGGCTGCTACGGGTTGAGCAAGATGTTGGAAATATGCCCTAGAGGCAATAATAAATAAGTTATTATTATATTTCTTTGTTCATGATAGTAGTCTTTTATTCATGCTTTAACTGTATTATCCGGAAATCGTAATACACGTGTGAATACATAGACCACAATATGTCCCTAGTGAGCCTCTAGTTGACTAGCTCGTTGTGATCAACAGATAGTCATGGTTTCCTGGCTATGGACATTGGATGTCGTTGATAACGGGATCACATCATTAGGAGAATGATGTGATGGACAAGACCCAATCCTAAGACTAGCACAAAAGATCGTGTAGTTCATTTGCTAGAGCTTTGCCAATGTCAAGTATCTCTTCCTTTGACCATGAGATCGTGTAACTCCTGGATACCATAGGAGTGCTTTGGGTGTATCAAACGTCACAACGTAACTGGGTGACTATAAAGGTGCACTACAGGTATCTCCGAAAGTATCTATTGTTTTATGCGGATCGAGACTGGGATTTGTCACTCCGTGTAAACGGAGAGGTATCTCTGGGCCCACTCGGTAGGACATCATCATATGCGCAATGTGACCAAGGAGTTGATCACGGGATGATGTGTTACGGAACGAGTAAAGTGACTTGCCGGTAACAAGATTGAACAAGGTATTGGATACCGACGATCGAATCTCAGGCAAGTAACATACCGATAGACAAAGGGAATTGAATACAGGATCGATTGAGTCCTTGACATCGTGGTTCATCCGATGAGATCATCGTGGAACATGTGGGAGCCAACATGGGTATCCAGATCCCGCTGTTGGTTATTGACTGGAGAACGTCTCGGTCATGTCTGCATGTCTCCCGAACCCGTAGGGTCTACACACTTAAGGTTCGATGACGCTAGGGTTATAAAGGAAGCTTGTATGTGGTTACCGAATGTTGTTCGGAGTCCCGGATGAGATCCTGGACGTCACGAGGAGTTCCGGAATGGTCCGGAGGTAAAGATTTATATATAGGAAGTCCTGTTTCGGCCATCGGGACAAGTTTCGGGGTCATCGGTATTGTACCGGGACCACCGGAAGGGTCCCGGGGGCCCACCGGGTGGGGCCACCTGCCCCGGGGGGCCACATGGGCTGTAGGGGGTGCGCCTTGGCCTACATGGGCCAAGGGCACCAGCCCCAAGAGGCCCATGCGCCTAGGGAACCCTAGAGGGAAGAGTCCTCAAGGGGGAAGGCACCTCCGAGGTGCCTTGGGGAGGATGGACTCCTCCCCCCCTCTTGGCCGCACCCCTTTCTTGGAGTAGGGGGCAAGGCTGCGCCTCCCCCTTCTCCCCTGCCCCTATATATAGTGGAGGGAAGGGAGGGCATCCATACCTGAGCCCTTGGCGCCTCCCTCCCTCCCGTGACACCTCCTCCTCTCCCGTAGGTGCTTGGCGAAGCCCTGCAGGATTGCCACGCTCCTCCATCACCACCACGCCGTTGTGCTGCTGCTGGATGGAGTCTTCCTCAACCTCTCCCTCTCTCCTTGCTGGATCAAGGCGTGGGAGACATCGTCGAGCTGTACGTGTGTTGAACGCGGAGGTGCCGTCCGTTCGGCACTAGGATCATCGGTGATCTGAATCACGACGAGTACGACTCCATCAACCCCGTTCACTTGAACGCTTCCGCTTAGCGATCTACAAGGGTATGTAGATGCACTCTCCTTCTACTCGTTGCTGGTCTCTCCATAGATAGATCTTGGTGATACGCGTAGGAAAATTTTGAATTTCTGCTACGTTCCCCAACAGTGGCATCATGAGCTAGGTCTATTGCGTAGATTCTTTGCACGAGTAGAACACAAAGTAGTTGTGGGCGTTGATGTTGTTCAATATGCTTACCGTTACTAGTCCAATCTTGTTTCGACGGTATTGTGGGATGAAGCGGCCCGGACCGACCTTACACGTACTCTTACGTGAGACAGGTTCCACCGATTGACATGCACTTGGTGCATAAGGTGGCTAGCGGGTGCCAGTCTCTCCCACTTTAGTCGGAACGGATTCGATAAAAAGGGTCCTTATGAAGGGTAAATAGCAATTGGCATATCACGTTGTGGTCTTGCGTAGGTAAGAAACGTTCTTGCTAGAAACCCATAGCAGCCACGTAAAACATGCAAACAACAATTAGAGGACGTCTAACTTGTTTTTGCAGGGTATGCTATGTGATGTGATATGGCCAAAAGGATGTGATGAATGATATATGTGATGTATGAGATTGATCATGTTCTTGTAATAGGATTCACGACTTGCATGTCGATGAGTATGACAACCGGCAGGAGCCATAGGAGTTGTCTTTATTTATTGTATGACCTGCGTGTCATTGAAGAACGCCATGTAAACTACTTTACTTTATTGCTAAACGCGTTAGTCATAGAAGTAGAAGTAGTCGTTGGCGTGACAACTTCATGAAGACACGATGATGGAGATCATGGTGTCATGCCGGTGACAAGATGATCATGGAGCCCCGAAGATGAAGATCAAAGGAGCTACATGATATTGGCCATATCATGTCACTACTCTATTTGATTGCATGTGATGTTTATCATGTTTATGCATCTTGTTTGCTTAGAACGACGGTAGTAAATAAGATGATCCCTTACAACAATTTCAAGAAGTGTTCTCCCCTAACTGTGCACCGTTGCTACAGTTCGTCGCTTCTAAGCACCACGTGATGATCGGGTGTGATGGATTCTTACGTTCACATACAACGGGTGTAAGACAGTTTTACACAGCGAAAACACTTAGGGTTAACTTGACGAGCCTAGCATGTACAGACATGGCCTCGGAACACGGAGACCGAAAGGTCGAGCATGAGTCGTATAGTAGATACGATCAACATGAAGATGTTCACCGATGTTAACTAGTCCGTCTCACGTGATGATCGGACACGGGCTAGTTGACTCGGATCATGTGATCACTTAGATGACCAGAGGGATGTCTATCTAAGTGGGAGTTCATAAGATGAACTTAATTATCCTGAACATAGTCAAAAGACCTTTTGAAAATTATGTCGTAGCTCACGCTTTAGTTCTACTGTTTTAGATATGTTCCTAGAGAAAATATAGTTTGAAAGTTGAAAGTAGCAATTATGCGGACAGTAGAAAGCTTATGTCCTTAATGCACTGCTCAGTGTGTTGAACCTCGAACGTTGTCTGTGGATGTTGCGAACATCTGACATACACGTTTTGATAACTACGTGATAGTTCAGTTAAATGGTTTAGAATTGAGGCATCAAAGATGTTTTAGAAACATCGCGAAACATATGAGATGTTTTGAGGGCTGAAATTGGGATTTCAGGCTCGTGCCCATGTCAAGAGGTATAAGACCTCCGACGATTTTCTTAGCCTGCAAACTAAGGGAGAAAAGCTCAATCGTTGAGCTTGTGCTCAGATTGTCTGAGTGCAACAATCACTTGAATCGAGTGGGAGTTGATCTTCCAGATGAGATAGTGATGTTTCCCCAAAGTCATTGCCACCAAGCTGCTAGAGCTTCGTGATGAACTACAACATATCAAGGATAGAGATGATGATCCTTGAGGTATTCGCGTTGTTTGACATCGCGAAAGTAGAAATCAAGAAGGAGCATCAATTGTTGATGGTTGATGAAACCACTAGTTTCAAGAAGGGCAAGGGAAAGAAGGGATACTTCATGAAACGGCAAATCAGCTGCTGCACCAATGAAGAAACCCGAGGTTGAACCCAAACCCGAGACTAAGTGCTTCTGTAATAAGGGGAACAACCACTGGAGCAGGATTACCCTAGATACTTGGTAGATGAGAAGGCTGGCAAGGTCGATAGAAGTATATTGGATATACATTATGTTAATGTGTACTTTACTAGTACTCCTAGTAGCACCAGGGTATAAGATACCGGTTCGGTTGCTAAGTGTTAGTAACTCCAAATAAAAGCTACGGAATAAAACGGAGACTGGCTAAAGGTGAGCTGACGATATGTGTTGGAAGTGTTTCCAAGTTTGATGTGATCTAACATCGCACGCTCCCTCTACCATCAAGATTAGGATTAAACCTGAATAAGTGCTCTTGCACCTAAAGGAATGGTTTATTGAATTTTGATCGTAGGGATACACATTTTCATGCCAAAAGATATAAGATAGTAATGATAGTACCACTTACTTGTGGCACTGCCATGTAAGTCATAATGGTATAAAACGCATGAAGAAGCTCCATGTTGATGGATCTTTGGACTCACTCGTTTTAGAAAAGTTTGAGACATGCGAACCATGTCTATTGGTGTATACGCATGAAGAAACTCCATACAGATGGATCGTTTGGACTCACTTGATTATGAATCACTTGAGATATGCAAATCATACCACATGGGCAAGATGACTGAAAAGCCTCGTTTTCAGTAAGATGGAACAAGATAGCAACTTATTGGAAGTAACACATTTTGATGTGTGCAGTCCAATGAGTGCTGAGGCATGCAGTGAATATCGTTATGTTCTTACTTCACAGATGATTCGAGTAGATGTTGAGAATATTTACTTGATGAAACACAAGTCTGAATTATTGAATGGTTCAAGTAATTTCAGAGTGAAGTAGAAGATCATTGTGACAAGAGGATAAAATGTCTATGATATGATCATAGAGATGAATATCTGAGTTACGAGTTTTGGCACACAATTAAGACATTGTGGAAATTATTTCGCAATTAATACCGCCTGGAACACCATAATGTGATGGTGTGTCCGAACATCATAGTTGCACCCTATTGGATATGGTGCGTACCATGATGTCTCTTATCGAATTACCACTATCGTTCATGGGTTAGGCATTAGAGACAACCACATTCACTTTAAATAGGGCACCACGTAATTCCGATGAGATGACACCGTATGAATTATGGTTTAGAGAAACCTAAGTTGTCGTTTCTTAAAGGTTTGGGGCTGCGACGCTTATGTGAAAAAGTTTCAGGATTAAGCTCGAACCCAAAGCGGATAAAATGCATCTTCATAGGACACCCAAAACAGTTGGGTATACCTCCTAATTCAGATCTGAAAGCAATACGGATTGTTTCTTGAATCGGGTCCTTTCTCGAGGAAAGGTTTCTCTCGAAAGAGTTGAGTGGGAGGATGGTGGAGACTTGATGAGGTTATTGAACCGTCTCTTCAACTAGTGTGTGGCAGGGCACAGGAAGTTGTTCCTGTGGCACCTACACCAATTGAAGTGGAAGCTTATGATATTGATCATGAAACTTCGGATCAAGTCACTACCAAACCTCGTAGGACGACAAGGACACGTACTACTTCGGAGTGGTAAGGTGATCCTATCTTGAAGGTCATGTTGCTAGACAACAATGAACCTACGAGCTATGGAGAAGCGATGGTGGGCCCAGATTCCGATAAATGGCTTGAGGCCATAAAATCCGAGAACGGATCCATGGACTTTGGTGGACTTGCCCGATGATCGGCAAGCCATTAAGATAAATGGATCTTTAAGAAGAAGACGGACGTGGATGGTAATGTCACCGTCCATGAAGCTCGACTTGTGGTGAAAAGTTTTTCACAAGTTCAAGGAGTTGACTACGATGAGATTTTCTCATCCGTAGCGATGCTTAAGTCCGTCGGAATCATGTTAGCATTAGCTGCATTTATGAAATCTGGCAGATGGATGTCAAGACAAGTTTCCTTACTAGTTTTCGTAAGGAAAGGTTTTATGCAATACAATCAAAAAGTTTTGTCGATCCTAAGGATGCTAAAAGGTATGCTAGCTCCAGCGATCCTTTTAAGGACTGGAGTAAGCATCTCGGAGTTGGAATGTACGCTTTGATGAGATGATCAAAGATTTTGGGTTTGTACAAAGTTTATGAGAAACTTGTATTTCCAAAGAAGTGAGTGGGAGCACTATAGAATTTCTGATGAGTTGTTGACATATTGTTGATCAGAAATGACGTAGAATTTCTGGAAAGCATATAGGGTTATTTTGAAAGTGTTTTTCAATGGAAAGCCTGGATTAAGCTACTTGAGCATTGAGCATCAAGATCTATAAGGATAGATCAAAATGCTTAATAATACTTTCAAATGAGCACATACCTTGACATAATCTTGAAGGTGTTCAAGATGGACCAGTCAAAGAAGGAGTTCTTGCCTGAGTTGTAAGGTACGAAGTTAAGACTTAAAGCTCAACCACAGCAGAATAGAGAGAAAGGACGAAGGTCGTCCCCTATGCTTAAGACGTAGGCTCTTCAGTATGCTATGCTGTGTACCGCACCTGAAGTGTGCCTTGCCATGAGTCAGTCAAGGGGTACAAGAGTGATCCAAGAATGGATCATAGGACAGCGGTCAAAGTTACCCTTAGTAACTAGTGGACTAAGGAATTTTCTCGATTATGGAGGTGGTAAAAGAGTTCGTCGTAAAGGTTACGTCGATGCAAGCTTAACACCTATCCAGATAGCTCTAAGTAGAGATACCGGATACATATAATGGAGCAATAATTTAGAATAGCTCCAAGTAGAACAGTTATTTGGAACAGCTCCAAATAGAGCGTGGTAGCTGCATCTAGGAGATGACATAGAGATTTGTAAAGCACACACGGATCTGAAAGGTTCAGACCCGTTGACTAAAACCTCTCTCACAAGCAACATGATCAAACATAAAACTCATTGAGTGTTAATCACATAGTGATGTGAACTAGACTACTGACTCTAGTAAACTCTTGGGTATTAGTCACATGGCGATGTGACCTGTGAGTGTTAATCACATGGCGATGTGAACTAGATTATTGACTCTAGTGCAAGTGGGAGACTGTTGGAAATATGCCCTAGAGGCAATAATAAATAAGTTATTATTATATTTCTTTGTTCATGATAATAGTCTTTTATTCATGCTATAACTGTATTATCCGGAAATCGTAATACACGTGTGAATACATAGACCACAATATGTCCCTAGTAAGCCTCTAGTTGACTAGCTCGTTGTGATCAACAGATAGTCATGGTTTCCTGGCTATGGACATTGGATGTCGTTGATAACGGGATCACATCATTAGGAGAATGATGTGATGGACAAGACCCAATCCTAAGACTAGCACAAAAGATCGTGTAGTTCATTTGCTAGAGCTTTGCCAATGTCAAGTATCTCTTCCTTCGACCATGAGAGCGTGTAACTCCTTGATACCGTAGGAGTGCTTTGGGTGTATCAAACGTCACAACGTAACTGGGTGACTATAAAGGTGCACTACAGGTATCTCCGAAAGTATCTATTGTTTTATGCGGATCGAGACTGGGATTTGTCACTCCGTGTAAACGGAGAGGTATCTCTGGGCCCACTCGGTAGGACATCATCATATGCGCAATGTGACCAAGGAGTTGATCACGGGATGATGTGTTACGGAACGAGTAAAGAGACTTGCCGGTAACGAGATTGAACAAGGTATCGGTATACCGACGATCGAATCTCGGGCAAGTAAAATACCGATAGACAAAGGGAATTGAATACGGGATCGATTGAGTCCTTGACATCGTGGTTCATCCGATGAGATCATCGTGGAACATGTGGGAGCCAACATGGGTATCCAGATCCCGCTGTTGGTTATTGACTGGAGAACGTCTCGGTCATGTCTGCATGTCTCCCGAACCCGTAGGGTCTACACACTTAAGGTTCGATGACGCTAGGGTTATAAAGGAAGCTTGTATGTGGTTACCGAATGTTGTTCGGAGTCCCGGATGAGATCCCGGACGTCACGAGGAGTTCCGGAATGGTCCGGAGGTAAAGATTTATATATAGGAAGTCATGTTTCGGCCATCGGGACAAGTTTCGGGGTCATCGGTATTGTATCGGGACCACCGGAAGGGTCCCGGGGGCCCACCGGGTGGGGCCACCTGCCCCGGGGGGCCACATGGGCTGTAGGGGGTGCGCCTTGGCCTACATGGGCCAAGGGCACCAGCCCCAAGAGGCCCATGCGCCTGGGGAAACCCTAAAGGAAGAGTCCCAGCAGGGGAAGGCACCTCCTAGGTGCCTTGGGGGGGGGGGGGAGGACTCCTCCCCTGGCCGCCGCCCCCTTGGAGATTGGATCTCCTAGGGGCTGGCGCACCCCCCCTTGGGATCCCTATATATAGTGGGGTAGGAGGGCCTCCCAAACACACCTTATGCCTTTGGTGCAGCCCCTCCCTCTCTCCCAAGTTCCTCCTCCTCTCCCATGGTGCTTGGCGAAGCCCTGCTGGATTGCCACGCTCCTCCATCACCACCACGCCGTTGTGCTGCTGCTGGATGGAGTCTTCCTCAACCTCTCCCTCTCTCCTTGCTGGATCAAGGCGTGGGAGACGTCACCGGGCTGTACGTGTGTTGAACGCGGAGGTGCCGTCCGTTCGACACTTGATCATCGGTGATTTGAATCACGACGAGTACGACTCCATCAACCCCGTTCACTTGAACGCTTCCGCTTAGCGATCTACAAGGGTATGTAGATGCACTCTCCTTTCTACTCGTTGCTGGTCTCTCCATAGATAGATCTTGGTGATACGTAGGAAAATTTTTGAATTTCTGCTACGTTCCCCAACACAAGAACCGTTCTTACCTATGCATCAAAAACCACAACGCGGTATAGTGATTGCTTTTTGATCTTCAGAAAGAACCCTTTTCATTGAATCCGATTCAACTAAAGTTGGAGAAATTGACACCCACCAGCCACCTGTGTGCGAAGCAAGTCGGTAGAACCAGTCTCACGTAAGCGTACGCGTAATGTCGGTCTGAGCCGCTTCATCCAACAATACCACCGAATCAAGAAACAACTAGTGACGGCAAGCAATATGTATATGCCCACACCCACAACTCCTTTCTGTTCTACTCGTGCATATAACATCTACGCATAGACCTGGCTCGGATGCCACTGTTGGGAAACGTAGTAATTTCAAAATTTTCCTACGCACACGCAAGATCATGGTGATGCATAGCAACGAGACAGGAGAGTGTTGTCCACTTACCCTCGTAGACCGAAAGTGGAAGCGTTATGACAACTTGGTTGATGTAGTCGTACGTCTTCACGATCGACCGATCCTAGTACCGAACGTACGACATCTCCACGATCTGCACACGTTCAACTCGGTGACGTCCCACGAACTCATGATCCAGTAGAGTATCGAGGGAGAGCTTCGTCAGCACGACAGCGTGATGACGGTGATGATGAAGCTACCGGCACAGGGCTTCGCCTAAGCACTACGATGATATGATCGAGGTGAATTATGGCGGAGGGGGCACCACACACGGCTAAGAGATCAATAATCAATTTGTGTGTCTATGGGGTGCCCCCTGGCCACTTATATAAAGGATGGAGGAAGGAGGAGGCCGGCCCTCATAGGGCGCTGCCAAAGTGTGGAGTCCTACTAGGACTCCTTAGTCCTAGTAGGATTCCACCTCCCATATGGAATAGGAAAAAGGGAAGGGAGAAGGAGAAGGAAGGAAGGGGGCGCCCCCTTTCCCTAGTCCAATTTGGACCAGTCCATGGGAAAGGGGTGCGGACACCCTTGAGGCCTTTCTCTCCTTTCTCGTATGGCCCATTAAGGCCCAATACGAATTCCCGAAACTCTCCGGTACTCCGGAAAATACCCAAATCACTCGGAACTTTTCCGATGCCCGAATATAGCCTTCCAATATATCGATCTTTATGTCTCGACCATTTCGAGACTCCTAGTCATGTCCCCGATCTCATCCGGGACTCCGAACAAACTTAGGTCATCAAATCACATAACTCATAATACAAATCATCACAAAACATTAAGCGTGCGAACCCTACGGGTTCGAGAACTATGTAGACATGACCAAGACTCATCTCCGGTCAATAACCAATAGCGGAACCTGGATACTCATATTGGTTCCTATATATTCTATGAAGATCTTTATCGATCAAACCGCATAACAACATACATTGTTCCCCTTGTCATTGATATGTTACTTGCCCGAGATTCGATCGTCGGTATCTCAATACCTAGTTCAATCTCGTTATTGGCAAGTCTCTTTACTCGTTTCTTAATGCATCATCCAGCAACTAACTCATTAGTCACATTGCTTGGAAGGCTTACAGTGATGTGCATTACCGAGAGGGCCCAGAGATACCTCTCCGACAATCGGAGTGATAAATCATAATCTCGATCTATGCCAACTCAACAAGTACCATTGGAGACACTTGTAGAGCACCTTTATAATCATCCAGTTATGTTTTGATGTTTGGTAGCACATAAAGTGTTCCTCCGGTATCCGGGAGTTGCATAATCTCATAGTCATAGGAACATGTATAAGTCATGAAGAAAGCAATAACAATATACTAAACGATCAAGTGCTAAGCTAACGGAATGGGTCAAGTCAATCGCATCATTCTCTAATGATGTGATCCCGTTAATCAAATGACAACTCATGTCTATGGCTAGGAAACTTAACCATCTTTGATTCAACGAGCTAGTCAAGTAGAGCCGTACTAGTGACACTATGTTTGTCTATGTATCCACACATGTACTAAGTTTCCGGTTAATACAATTCTAGCATGAATAATAAACATTTATCATGAAATAAGGAAATAAATAATAACTTTATTATTGCCTCTAGGGCATATTTCCTTCAGGGGCACCCTGGTGGGTTGTGCCCACCCAGGTGCCCCCCTCCGGTGGGTCTTGGCTCCAGAAATTTTCTTTATTTGTATAAATATTCCTCGCAAAGTTTCGTTCCATTCCGAGAACTTTTATTTCTGCACAAAAACAACATCATGGTAGTTTTGCTGAAAACATCGTCAGTCCGGGTTTAGTTTCATTCAAATCATGCAAATTAGAGTCCAAAACAAGAGGAAAATCGTTAGGAAAAGTAGATACGTTGGAGACATATCAAGGGGGCGTGTGCCACCCTCGTGGGCCGGCTTGCCTCCCTCCTATGGCCCATGTGGCCCATATCTTCCCCCCGGGGGGTTTTGGTAACCCCTCGGTACTCCGATACGTACCCGATACATTCCGAAACACTTCTGGTGTACGAATACTATTGTCCAATATATCAATATTTACCTCTCGACTATTTCGAGAATCCTCGTCATGTCCGTGATCTCATCCGGGACTGCAGACAATCTTCGGTCACCAAAACACATAACTCATAATACAAAACATCACCAAACGTTAAATTTGCGGACCCGGGTTCAAGAACTATGTAGACATGACCGAGACACCTCTCCGATCAATAACCAATAGCGGAACCTGGATGCTCATATTGGTTCCTACATATTATATGAAGATCTTTATCGGTCAAACCGTAATGACAACATACGTCATTCCCTTTGTCATTGGTATATTACTTGCCTAAGATTCGATCGTCGGCATCTTCATACGTAGTTCAATCTCGTTACCGGCAAGTCTCTTTACTCGTTCCGTAATGCATCATCCCGTAACTAACTCATTAGTCGCATTGATTGCAAGGCTTATCATGATGTGCATTACCGAGAGGGCCCAGAGATACCTCTCCGATACTCGGAGTGACAAATCCTAATCTCGATCTATGCCAACTCAACAAACACCTTCGGAGACACCTGTAGAGCATCTTTATAATCACCCAGTTACATTGTGACGTTTGATAGCACACAAGGTATTCCTCCGGTATCCGGGAGTTGCATAATCTCATAGTTAGAGGAATATGTATAAGTCATGAAGAAAGCAATAGCAATAAAACTTAATGATCATTATGCTAAGCTAATGGATGGGTCTTGTCCATCACATCATTCTTCTAATGATGTGATCCCGTTCATCAAATGACAACACATGTCCATGGTTAGGGAACTTAACCATCTTTGATTAACGAGCTAGTTTAGTAGAGGCATACTAGGGACACTATGTTTTGTCTATGTATTCACACATGTATCAAGTTTCCGGTTAATACAATTCTAGCATGAATAATAAACATTTATCATGATATAAAGAAATATAAATAACAACTTTATTATTGCCTCTAGGGCATATTTCCTTCACCATGTTCCTTAAAAATATGTCCACATACCGCACACCAGTCAGGTAATCATTCATACTTAACCCTATAAATCTGCCTCTTATTATCCTTGATCATTGAGATATCATTCTTTAAAGGTTTACGAACATTGATCTTGGCCTTATCTCTGTAAAAGTTGCCAGTGAAGCCGTGAGAGATAGGCTCAGCACACACCAGCTCCCCCACTTTGGTCGCCAAGGGCTTCAACAGATGAGCAAATAGATCAGGGATATCGTGGATTTGTATCCATGTCCATAGGGTATCGAGGTTGACTGTTGATGGTTTTGAGATGCCATTGTAGGGGGCAATGACCACAACATCGCTGCGGAAGTTCCACGGCCCGAAATCCATGACTCTCTCCCAAACTCCCAAGCAACCAAATTGGAGAGTATACAAATTCTCCTCGAGAGGTCGTGCCTTCACCACTTTGGCCAAGTTCCAAGCTGATCTCATATTTTTATAAAACCAAAACTGGCTATAGGTCTTAGCTGCATGGACTCTTGCAATGGCCAACCATCGGGTGATCTCTTCCGGCGGCGCCTCCTCTTGCTCGAAGATAACATCATTGAGATCATCCTCCTGAAGATCGAGTTCTTCCATCATCTTCTCCACATCATCCGAGATCGCTTCCGATCCAGATGCGTTTTAAGACACTGCGATCTGGCCCGCGTGAAGATCTTCAGGCTGGGGGGACCCTAGCTCCGCGGGTTACCACGAGCAGCGAGGCTCGAGGGCCGACGGTGGGGAAACAAGGGGCTCTACGTCGATGCCAGTGCCACCGAGAGAAGAAAAACCCTAGCTAAAGGGGATTTTACTTTTACCATCATAAATGGTATTGTATCGGGGGAATAAAAAAGGGTTCATTTTCTAATTTTTTTTGTCCCGTGCCTCCAAAATCTCAGGACCGCCTGCACACGTGCATCAGCCCTCGCGTGTGAGGAAACCCTTTTTTAGACAAGTGTGAGGAAATAGATGGGTCTCGAGGGAGGAGAGGGTGGGGAAAAGAAAATAGGTGTGTTGGGACGTGTGTCCGATTACAATGGTATAAGCCAGCAAATCAATTTTTTCCAGGCATACTCTATTTTACAGAGCAGAAATGACCAGCCAAGTTTTTTTTGAGGGGGAGAAAGGACCAGCCAAGTTTTTTTAGGGGTAAATGACCAGCCAAGTGAGTATTCAGAATCCGAGAGCAACTAGTTAACGAGTGCTCCTTCGGGAGCCTCGCAACGATCAGCGCCACTTGGCGCGCTCTCAGCCATTCGCCACGTGTCGCGCTCCCTCTGGATTTTTTTAAGTTTTTCGCACGCGTTTTCGGCTTTTTAAACAGTTTTTTTTGACGTTTTGGTTTTTCACCGGTCTTCCTTAGCTTTTCGATCAATTTTTTGATTTTTTTTCATGAAAAAACTTGTTTTTTTCCTTCACGAGAGTCGTGGCCGTACCTCTCGGAAACGAAAAAAGACGCGTTTTCTGTTTTTTTCTCTTTCACGAGAGTCACGGTTTTGCTTCCGCGAGAGGCACGGGTGTGCTTTCACGAGAGTCACGGTCGTGCCTCTCGAAAACGAAAAAAAACATGTTTTTTTTCTTTCGCGAGAGTCACGGTTTTGCTTCCGCGAGAGACACGGTTGTGCTTTAGCGAGAGTCACGGCTGTGCTTCTCGGAAACGGGAAAAAACGCGTTTTCTATTTTTTTCTTTCGCGAGTCACATTTTTGCTTCAGCGAGAAGCACGGTTGTGCTTCGCGAGAGTCACGGCCGTGCCTCTCGCAAACGGAAAAAAAACACGTCTTCTGTTTTTCTTTCTTTCGCAAGAGTCACGGTTTTGCTTCTGCGAGAGGCACGGTTGTGCTTTCGCGCGAGTCACGGTCATGCCTCCTAGGAAACAAAAAAATATTTTCTCTTCTTTTTTTTCTTCCGCGAGAGTCACGGTTTTGCTTCCGTGAGAGGCACGGTTGTGATTTCGTGAGAGGCACTGGCGTGCCTTTTTTGGAAAGGGAAAAAACCCGTGCTTCCGGTTCGGTTATTTCGTCCGGTATTTTTCGTGAGAAAAAAGTTCGTCAAAACCTATCAACATGGGATCTAATTTTGAAGATCTTGACGCGAGGAATCAAACTGTGAAAGCGTTTTTTGGACGCATGGTTTGAGAAATAAAATGTTTTGAATAGACGGATCTACGAAAAAAGAGAAAACTCTTAGATTGTGACAAATGACGCGCTGCATGTGGGTCATTTGTTGCAGCATGGGAAGTTGGAGTGATCTTTGCAACGAGTACTCCTCCCTCAACTAGTGATTTCGTGGGAATCCATCAATCCGGATTTTATTACCCGTGTGGTGTACAATGATACAGTGTTTTTTACAGGCGATTTGGGCTGCAAAACGATACAACCAACCAAGCGGCCGTAGGGACACGGGAAGCCCAGTTCAAGCCCATTCGTAAACCCTAAACAGCCAACGCACTCAATTCGTTCGGGCAAGCCCTAAAAAGAAAAGAAAAAACGTTCGGGCAGCAAACTGGACAGAGTATTCGCGGGCGACCGCACGAGCGCGCCGCCGCCGCCGCCGCGAGTCTTCTCTGCCGCCGCCGCCCGTCAGCCGTCGCCAGCGAGGTAAATCCTTCCCTTCCTAATCCCTGCTCTTCTCCGGTGGTCCTCCCGCACTTGCTTGCTTGCTTCTGGTGCCGTAATGCGTGCGTGCTGGTCGTGTGCTTGTCGCCGCTTGCGTGCGTGCTTGCTGTGTCTGTGTGCGTGCTCCTTGTGTACTTGTGTGCGTGCTTGTTGGCTGCTGCTGGGCGTTGGCCAGTGCCTTGTGCAAGTACCACGAGGATTGAGTAGATTGATGACCATTCAGTCATCGAGGATTGAGTAAATTGACGATCATCCAGTCACCGAGGAGATGGGGACTTGATGAAAAGAGGCATGGATGCAACAAATAGGGTAGTATTTTGATATAGTCTCACACATACAATTCATTGTCTTCATAACATGGCATTTTATTAATTATTTATATATACTCGCCGAATTGTAGTTTTTAGAAATCACCGTATCCCATGTCCCCATATCCGCATCGGTGTTTCGTAGCAAAAAACAGTTGAAGTATCTTGCATTTGATAGACCATCTTATGGTTTTATCCCAGTTTGTTCATTTCATACAAGAGAGCTCTCTGATTCAGTGAACGAACCGTGTGTATGTGAGTATGTGAATGCTGGAACTACCAAAAATTCATGAAAATTTGGATGAAATAAGCTAGTTTTTTGTCTGTGGGTGCACAATCTAAGGGGTTTAATGTCCACTCTGTATTTTCATTCAACGTAATCTGCAATCCGGAACAATGAACAAACACATTGACCTTTGTCTTGAAGTGTGTCTGTGTGCGCATTTATCTTTTTGCTTACATCGTAAAAATATAATGAAATAAACTCTGAATTCAACATTTGCTAATGACAAGAACCGATTTTGTAGTTTTTAATATTGTAGATTAAACTTTAGTTATGCTCAGTCGTTCAGTGCCTGATTTCCTATTCTGTGGTTCACAGGTTCTTGGAGTATCTTAGGTGTCGTCAATATGGCATCTCATGCTGAAATGACAGCAAGCAATATGCTACGTCTTCAAGGCTTTCCTAGTAATATGGTATGCACCTAGTTCTAGTTGAACTATCAACTAAATATGCTTCTCTTTTCGGCATGTAACCATTATCATGCGCTTCTCTTTTTGTACCAGGGAAAACAAAGGAGTAGTTTTATATCCACAAGACACCCACCTTCGAGAAGGTCACGAGTGGTTCGACATTGCCTGAACCTACGTCATCTTTGCCGTTTACCTAATCAAAGGGCTATTGTTCCAAATATCCGACCAATGCCTGCTCTCACTGCTGCAGTATCCAGCGGAGTTAATAGTCCATTGATAGAGGCATCTGGTGATGACATGGGATTAGTTTCAAGGATTATTCACTTTTATCGCAAACCATTTCTTCAAGAGAGTGAGGCCAAGGAGTTACTCAGGAAAGTGCAGGCAAAGGTTTCTTCTAATATTATTGATATAAAGACTGAGCAATGCTTCAATGTTGAGTTGGAGGATGCACTAGGTTCTACAAAGCTCGCAACACTTCAGTGGCTCCTAGCAGAAACTTATGAACCTGACAACCTACAAACAGGGAGCTTTCTGGAGGAGGAAGTTTCTAGGAGCTCTTATTGCTTCCTTGTTGAGGTTGGTCCCCGGATGACATTTTCGACAGCTTTCTCAACCAATGCTGTCTCGATTTGTAAAGCTCTATCATTAATGGAAGTAACTCGCCTGGAGAGGTCTAGAAGATATCTTTTGTGCCTTCAGCCTGGTAGTGACCCACTTGATGAAAGCCAACTCAACAGCTTTGCTGCTTTGATTCATGACAGGATGACAGAATGTGTTTATCCTAGCAAGCTCACATCATTTCGGTCGGATGTAGTTCCAGAACCTGTCAGTGTTATACCAGTCATGGAAAGGGGAAGGGAAGCACTGGAGGAAATAAATCTTAAAATGGGTCTGGCTTTTGATGAACAAGATATCAAGTACTACACTCACCTATTCAGAGATGACATCAAACGCAATCCAACTACCGTGGAACTTTTTGACATAGCGCAATCAAACAGTGAGCACAGCAGACATTGGTTTTTTAATGGAAAGCTTGAGATAGATGGAGAGACCATGCCAAGTACTCTGTTTCAGTTAGTAAAGAGCCCCTTGAAGGCTAACCCTAATAACTCTATTATTGGGTTCAAGGATAACTCGAGTGCAATAAAAGGGACTCTTGTAAATCACCTACGCCCAGCACTACCAGGTTCCACTTCACCGCTAACCCTGATGATGCGTGAACTAGGCATTCTGTTCACAGCAGAAACCCATAATTTTCCATGTGCCGTGGCACCCTACCCAGGAGCTGAAACAGGTGCAGGTGGCCGCATAAGGGACACACATGCCACTGGAAAGGGCTCATTGGTTGTTGCTTCAACTGCTGGTTATTGTGTTGGAAACCTTCAAATTGAAGAATCATATGCACCTTGGGAGGATTCATCTTTTGCATACCCATCAAACTTAGCTCCTCCGTTGCAGATTCTTATTGATGCTAGCGACGGTGCTTCTGACTATGGGAACAAGTTTGGCGAGCCTTTAATTCAGGGATTTACAAGAAATTTTGGTTCTAGGTTGCCAAACGGGGAGCGTCGTGAATGGCTGAAGCCTATAATGTTCAGTGGGGCAATTGGGCAGATTGACCATGCACACATATCGAAAGGGGATCCAGAAATCGGCATGCTAGTTGTGAAGATTGGTGGTCCAGCATACAGAATTGGTATGGGTGGTGGTGCTGCCTCAAGTATGGTTAGTGGACAGAATGATGCAGAGCTCGATTTTAACGCAGTGCAGCGGGGAGATGCTGAGATGGCACAAAAGTTATATCGCGTGATCAGGGCATGTGTGGAAATGGGAGAGAAGAATCCAATCATCAGCATTCATGATCAGGGAGCTGGAGGAAACTGCAATGTCGTGAAAGAAATAATCTATCCTAAGGGTGCTGAAATTGATATCCGCTCAATTGTTGTTGGTGATCACACATTGTCTGTGTTGGAGATCTGGGGTGCTGAATACCAGGAACAAGATGCATTATTGGTGAAGCCTGAGAGCAGAAACCTGTTGCAATCACTTTGTGATAGAGAGAGAGTTTCAATGGCTGTCCTTGGTGAAATTGATGGTAGTGGAAAGATTGTTTTAATTGACAGTGCTGCTGTGGAGCATGCAATGTTGAGTGGCCTTCCTCCTCCACCGCCTGCTGTTGATCTTGAGCTTGAAAAGGTTTTAGGAGATATGCCTCAGAAGACCTTTGATTTCAAGCGAGTTCCTCGATCGAGTGAACCCTTAGACATAGCACCCGAGATTACACTGATGGATGTTCTTAAGCGAGTATTGAAGCTTCCCTCAGTATGTTCAAAGCGTTTCTTGACCACTAAGGTTGACAGATGTGTGACAGGTCTTGTGGCACAACAGCAGACGGTTGGCCCACTGCAACTACCACTTGCTGATGTTGCTGTAGTCGCACAGACATACACAGATCTTACTGGCGGTGCTTGTGCCATTGGAGAACAACCAATAAAGGGTTTACTTAATCCTGAGGCTATGGCAAGGCTTGCTGTTGGGGAGGCATTGACCAATCTGGTTTGGGCTAAAGTTACATCTCTTGCTGACGTCAAAGCAAGTGGCAATTGGATGTACGCTGCAAAGATTGATGGAGAGGGAGCAGATATGTATGATGCTGCTGTCGCAATGGCTGACTGCATGATTCAACTTGGTATTGCAATTGATGGAGGAAAGGATAGTCTTTCTATGGCAGCTCAATGTGATGGCGAGCTAGTCAAAGCTCCAGGAAATCTTGTTATCAGTGCTTATGTGACATGTCCTGATATAACCTTAACGGTTACTCCAGATCTAAAGCTTGTGAAGGACGGGGTTCTGTTGCATGTTGACCTGGCTAAAGGAAAGCGACGACTTGGTTGTTCTGCTCTCGCACAAGCGTTTGATCAAATTGGAAATGACTGCCCAGACATAGAAGATGTCCCTTACTTGAAAAAGGTCTTTGAGGTTGTTCAAGAATTGCTCAGCGAACGCCTGATTTCTGCTGGTCATGACATTAGTGATGGTGGGCTTATTGTCACCATTCTTGAGATGGCATTTGCTGGCAACTGTGGTGTTAACCTCAACATAGAATTAAAAGATAATGACCTTCTTCAAACACTTTTTGCGGAGGAGCTTGGTCTTGTAGTTGAAGTGCATTTGGATGACCTTGATGTAGTGAAGCAAAAACTTCATGTGGCAGGGGTTTCTGCTAATGTGATAGGAAAAGTAACTGCAGCACCAGAAATAGAGCTGTGTGTTGATGGTGAGGTGCGTTTGAAAGAAAGAACTTCAGATCTCAGAGATTTGTGGGAGGAAACAAGCTTTCAGCTTGAGGAGCTACAGCGGCTGAAATCTTGTGTCAAGCTTGAGAAAGAAGGCCTAAAAAGCCGAACATCGCCCTCATGGCATTTGTCTTTTACGCCCAAATTCACGGACAAGAAACTACTGTCTGCATCCTCGAAACCGAAGGTTGCCATCATTCGGGAAGAAGGGAGCAACAGTGATAGGGAAATGTCTGCTGCATTCCATGCTGCTGGTTTTGAACCGTGGGATATCACAATGTCGGATCTCTTGAACCAAAAGGCTTCTCTAACGGAATTCCGTGGGATTGCATTTGTTGGTGGATTTAGCTATGCAGATGTTCTTGACTCAGCAAAAGGTTGGGCTGCATCTATCAGGTTCAACCAGCCCCTCATACAGCAGTTCCAGGAGTTCTACAATAGGCCAGACACATTCAGCCTTGGGGTGTGCAATGGGTGTCAGCTCATGGCTCTTCTTGGTTGGGTACCAGGACCTGATATTGGAGGCTCGCTTGGTGCAGGTGGAGACATGTCCCAGCCAAGGTTCACTCACAATGAATCTGGCCGTTTTGAATGTCGGTTTATCAGTGTGGCCATAGGGGATTCTCCTTCTATAATGTTCAAAGGTATGGAAGGCTCTACTTTGGGCATTTGGAGTGCTCATGGTGAAGGGAGAGCCTTCTTCCCAGATGAAAATGTCTTGTCTGATGTTGTCAATTCAAATCTGGCCCCTCTGAGGTACTGCGATGATGCTAATAATGTCACAGAGGTTTATCCTTTCAACCCTAATGGCTCTCCGCTTGGTATTGCGGCCCTTTGCTCCCCTAATGGAAGACACCTTGCTCTGATGCCACACCCGGAGCGTTCCTTTATGATGTGGCAGTACCCATGGTATCCCAAGGAGTGGCAGGTTGAGAAGGGTGGTCCCAGTCCTTGGTTGCGCATGTTCCAGAATGCAAGAGAGTGGTGTTCATAGAGAAGGTAAATCAGACTCCTGAAACATTTTCACCTTTTTTTTGGCTCCCTGTAGTTTTTTTTTTTACTTTTGGTTCCCTATATAGTTAAGATCTCTGACTAGCCCGTTAACTGAACACAGTTTGTTGCTCTCGTCTACATCTGAACCGCTCATTCTGTAAAGAGAGAAGTGCATTTTTCAACCCCGAACTCTTGCCCTAGTCTAATTTACAACCCCAAACTTCAATACCATCTAAATTACAACCCTCAACTCTCAAAACCGGTCAGAATTCAACCCTCCCCTCCTTGTTCACCGGTTTTGACCAGGGGTGACCAGTTTTGACCAGTCAACAGGTCCAATCAGCATGCCACGTCGGAAAAAAATTCAAAATTTCAAGAAAAATATAAATAAAAATCTGTAAGATCGAGAAAAAATCAGGAAAAAAACCAAATTTCCGAAAAAAAGTTTGCGAAAAAAATTCGGAAACTTTTTCCGTGATTTTCGGGGAAAAAATTTTCAAAAAATTGAACTTTTTTGGAAATTACTTTTTCTAGATTTTTTTTCTATTTTACAGTTTTTATATAATTTTCTTGGGAATTTGAATTTTTTTCCTTGGATTTTTTCATTTTAAGTATTTTTTGGTTTTTCATGGAAATATCGATATTTTTGTTTTTCAGAAATTCGATTTTATTTATTTTCCCTGATTTTTTCCCGGAAATTTGATTTTTTTTATTTCTTTTCCTGGATTTTTTTATTTTACAGCTTTTTAAAAATAATGCTGATGTGCCATGCTGACGGGACCCGTTGACCGGTCAAAACCGGTCAACAAAGAGGGGAGGGTTGAATCCTAGCCGGTTTTGAGAGTTAGGGGTTGTAATTTAGACGGTATTGGAGTTCGGGGTTGTAAATTAGACCAGGACAAGAGTTCGGGGTTGAAATATGCACTTCTCTCTTCTGTAAATGGCATTCTTGTTGTTTTATGTTTCTGGTAACTCTCCTCTTAGCTTGATCTTTATTGTAGTACTGTGTTAGCTTGAACACCGCTTTGTGCTTGAATTTTGTTATTTAATGCAGTGATAATTATTAGGCATCCAGTGTCTCTCATGTTCTATCCCAGTGCTTCACTGCAATAGAAAGAATCAAAAACATAGTGCTAGGGATTGTATTTTGTTGTTCTGTTCATGAGGTCTCGTACAATACTGCCATGAAACAACTACTTGCTTACCCTTCCTTTCCTGGAACTTACAGGGACTAAATTGGTGGCTCGTATGTCTGCTTAGAGCTTGGGCATTCTGCTGTAGAACTGAACATGATGTGGCCATGGATCAACTCAATACCATGTCTGAAATTATCGCGTTGGAAGAACTCAAGCGACTGACAGCAGCTCTCAGTTCTTGAATATTTCTGCTACTTATTCTCAATGGACAGTGCCTGTATAGGTGCTGCGTGCGAGCATAGTTATGTCTCGCTAGCCGAATTGAGCTATATGCTTCTTCTGCAATTATTCACCTATATCCAGTGATACTATGCTCTAGCTGTCCGGCAACATAAATAATATCCTGTCAGCTTTCTTTCTGCTAAGCATATTATCCATTTTGTAGTTACACAGGAATGTACCATGTCGCCCGTTACATATTCGGGATTGTATTTTCAGTTTGGCGTAACCTCAAGAGGGTAATAACACTTAGACAGGGTGGACAGCAGATTTTTTTTTTACAGCAGATAGAACTCCTGGATTCATGGAATTGAGGAAGAAGGTCTTAAACAAGCCACAATATGGCTGGTTCCAGACTCGTATCATTTGATTTTATGAACACCCATCAAGACAGACATTGACAACCTAGCTGCTATCTTACAAGGCTTTGGTGACGTGACGAGCCTCTGCAACAACTTCCAAAAAAGCTTGGTCGTGCCAATCTGTTGCAACCATCTTGACCTCGAGCACATCCTCCGGAATATGCCGACGATCCGCGCTTCCTTCTTGGTGAAATACCTAGACTTACCTCTTTAGGTTTGGCAGCTAAAGACGGTGGATTTCCAATATCTGGTCGGCAAGGCGGCCGGATAATTAATCACTTGGGATGGGCAAAACATCACTGCTATCGGACGCACAACTCTCGTCAAGTCGGTCATCTCCTCTCAAGCGGTCTTCTCTATCACGCCTCTCATAGTGCCGCCGGGCATTCTAGATACACTTAATAAGATTGAGAGGGCCTTCTTTTGGTCGGGTGCGGAAAAGACCACGGGAGCCAAATGCAAGGTGAATTGGAATTTGGTGTGCAGACCAAAAGATTACGGTGGTCTTGGGGTGCTCAATACCGACAAGTTTGCACGGGCGTTGCGGCTTCGTTGGCTATGGTAGGAATGGAGGGAGCCCCGTAGACTATGGGTGGGCTCTGGCAACCCCTGCACTGAAGAGGACCTCCAGTTCTTCTATGCATCTACGACTATCACTGTTGGTGACGGCGTCAAACACCTTTCTGGGACTCCCTTTGGCTCCTGGGGCGCAAGCCCAAGGACATTGCATCGCTAATCTATGAGGGCTTGGCGAGGAAGAATTGGAAGGCGCGTGAGGCTTTGAATGGGAACGATTGGATCCTCGAAATCAAGCATGACACCGCCATCTCCGTCAACCACGTTTCTGAGTTCTTTAACCTTTGGATGCTTGTGCATGACTTCCACCTTGATGAACAAATCGAAGACGATATCATTTGGAAGCATGCGAACGATGGGGTATACACGGCGAGCACTGCCTACAAAGCTCAATTTCTCGCCCTGACCTTGTCCCCCTGAAGCGCATGGACGCATGGTCTGGAAGGCCTGGGCACCTCCAAAGGTCAAATTCTTTACTTGGTTGGCTCCACAAGATAGGATTTGGACCGCCGATCGCTTGGAGAAGCGTGGTTGGCCAAACTGTGGCCTTGCCCGCTTTGCAAAAGGGAACAAGAACATAGGGATACACCTCTTCGTCAAGTGTCGCTGCACGCTTAGACTCTGGAGATCAATCATTGAGAAGCTTGGGCTCGCGCACATGAACACCTCCGAATGGCAGTTAGATGAGACCGTCATTGAGTGGTGGCAGAAAGGAACCGACGACAGCAAGTCTCGCCGCCACGCAATGGCTTCCCTTACCATGTTCGTTTCTTGGACCATTTGGAATGAGAGAAACGTCCGAGTACTCCGTCGGAAAAGTGCGCCACCGCCGGTCCTCCTAACCAACATTTTAGAAGACGCTAAACTTTGGGTTACTGTCGGCGCAAGGAAACTAGGGAACATCATATTGTACGAGTAATTGTCATGCCGTGATTTGTGAGTGCGTTGTAAAACTCTACTCTCCCTTATTTAATTGAAGAGGCAAATCTTTTACATTCGTTTCAACTTTCAAGATAAAAAATCTAGCGAGCGCTCATGAGTTATTACGAGCTTCAAATGAACATAATTGAGCATAGTTTTTTTTGCCTCGTTAAGTTTACCGAGTTTAGTGGTCACAAGCTTAACGAGCCAAGCAACTCGTTAATTCATCTGTAAGAATGCTTCTCGAAATGGAAGAAAACAATTGAACATCCGAATTTTAGAATATGGCCCTGTTTGGTTGGGATTTTTTTCATGGCTTCCACTGCTGAAAAGCCAACCAAATGAGCAGATTCCCAAACATGCTTGTCACGAATCCATTGAAAATAACTTGAACTAGGGACTTACAGAAACATCAGTAGTTCGGCGTGTGTGCTACAGCAGTCAAAACTGAAAAGAAATTATTGTTCTAAAATGGCCATTTTTCTAAAACAGTTTACAGATCAGTGTTTATGATGAATTAGCACATAAATAATTTACCAGGGCTTCAGGGCATTACAGATAATTCTTATACTAGTAAGTAAACAAATTGTTCTAGCACTCACTGAAACTCTTCTAAAAAAAGAAGCAGTATTTTTGTCAATTATCGTTTGGGCTGAGGTTTTCGTCTGGGACGTTGGCGGCAAAGAGCAAAATACGGTCGCGCCTCGTCGGAGTCCATTTTCGTTTCATCTGCTTCTCCACGATCCGCCTGACTCCTCTTCGACCAATCAGAGCACGCGAAACCACCTCCCACGGATCACCCCCTCGACACCAGATCCCAGCCGTCCAGGCGCCCCACATCCAACGCTCCACGCTCCACCGTCCCTCCCGAAAAACCAAAACCCACGCGCGCTCCCCGCTCCAATTCCCCACCCGCTCGGTGCTCCCATCCTATTTAACGCCGCCCCGTCCCCTTCTTCCTCCTCACCCCCATCCCTCCCAATCCCCCAAATCTCCTCAGCCTCCCTGCCGGCGCATCTCCGACTCCATGGCCCGCACCAAGCAGACGGCGAGGAAGTCCACCGGCGGCAAGGCGCCGAGGAAGCAGCTGGCCACCAAGGCCGCCCGCAAGTCCGCCCCGGCCACCGGCGGCGTCAAGAAGCCCCACCGCTTCCGCCCCGGCACCGTCGCGCTCCGCGAGATCCGCAAGTACCAGAAGAGCACGGAGCTGCTCATCCGCAAGCTCCCCTTCCAGCGCCTCGTCCGTGAGATCGCCCAGGACTTCAAGACCGACCTCCGCTTCCAGTCCTCCGCCGTCTCCGCCCTGCAGGAGGCCGCCGAGGCCTACCTGGTGGGCCTCTTCGAGGACACCAACCTCTGCGCCATCCACGCCAAGCGCGTCACCATCATGCCCAAGGACATCCAGCTCGCCCGCCGCATCCGTGGAGAGAGGGCCTAGGCTGCAGTCTGCAATCCATGCGTCGTCTGTTAGATCCCTGTTAGCCTGAGTTCGTCGGTGGAAGTGTGTGTGTGCTAGCAGTAGGGTTTCAGACTGTGCCTGTGTTGTTCTTGTCATGGTGGATGTGGTATGCCTAATGTGATGGTACCGTCTTGTTGCCATTAGCAATGGAAATGAAAAATGTTTCTCATTCATCTGTGTTTGAATGCCTGTTCCCAACTTGCCAAATTTCTTGCCTGTTTTGCTCTGAATCTGAGCTTGAATTATCGTTCGACTGTCATCTGGCTAGCTGTCTCTGAACCCGAACGAACGAGCAGTTGAGATTGCTTGTCTGATAGTGTGCTCGTCTTCAGTTCCGTCCATCGACAGACAATGCCGGTATGTTTGATGCTCAGTGCACATATTCTGTTGAAACCATCCCTACTTTGCCTAGTTATGTTGCAATCACGCAACAAGTTACTTGGTGTCTTGTCTTCAGATTTTACAGGTTCAGAAAATGCTGCAGGCTTCCACACTGTTCCCGCAATATTATTGGTTGCATCACCCACAATTCCTAAATAACACACCAATACATCGAGCAAGCGCTGGCCACTATTGGTCAGAATCTCATGCCGTTCCTGGTTCTTGGACATTGCTTGGATAGTATCCTGAATATGTGAAATGACCTGCCAGTTTTAGCTACTGTGTTCTTAATTGCTTCGATTTTGTACCTTATAATAGTACTAGTACTGTGTCAAAATTCTTCGAAATAACTATTCCGGTTGGTTGCCTCTGAACCTGAATGAACAGATGTAATACGCTCGTTCAGTTCAGTTCTGTGTAGTACACATAAACATCGCTTTCCTGATGATAACATCGGTGCTGAAAGTGTCTCGACCCTGCTTCTGTGCTGTATAGTCTCAAAACTACAAACACAGTTACAATACAGGTTACAAGGATGCCTCCAACTACAGTTTTTCTTGATTAAATGTTTATCATGAGGCACACCGCTACTTCTTAAGAGAATAACTGCTCCCACAGTAATACCAACGCCGATTTCTTGGTACCTATTCTGCAATCGCACACACTTAACGCGAAACACGGTTCATTCTGGGCAGTTTACAACAGTGCTGCTGTGGGGTCCGAATGTTTTCTGGTGGTAGGCTGATGTTAGAACAGTCAAGCATCTCGGAATTTAATTTTGTAGGAAGAGAGGCAGTATTATGTTTATGAACTGTACAGTTCATTTTAAATTATGAAATTTATTACTGATGCACGATGCAAGTCTCTATGACGGGAGAAGATTTGTAATGGCACTCTGTCGTGTGGCTCAAAATGAATGCAGAGCTTCTAGGACCAATTACCTGATCGCTAAGTTATTATATGTAATATTGTAAAGTGTTATCTGAATCCTTGAATTTGAAAAAAAGTGAACTCCAGTAAGTGATGAAAAATGAGAATAGCAGTGATGCATTGCGTTCGAGCCAGTTTCTTGTAGATTATCTTCAGATCTCCAAAATAGTTCGGATGAAGGAATAAGAATCTGTCATTGGGTGGGGACATGCTACAGCAACGCAGCAAGTATATCAAAATGAATTGATATTCACAGTGAATTAGTGACTTATCTTGTTGTCTGGGTTTGAAATATACCCATAAAAAAAAGTCTGTTCCTTGCAGAATAACTGAAGACAACCATTCTCATTTCGACAGAGAAAATTCCACAGACACATTACAATATTTCTAATACATGAAATCGAAAAATATATTTTCAATACATTCTTTCTTTGATACCTACGGGTTTGGACACCATCCCACATGAACAATCTCAAGAACACGACACAGCAGCATTTTTTTTTTTTGAGTAGAACGACCCAGAAGCTCTGAACAAACACCCGGCCCGCGCTCACAGCCCAAAAATTTGGAGCTGCCGCCACAGCTCTGACTCAGCCCGCCAATCCACCGGTCAAGCTCTCGGCCACGTCACCGATCCGCAGCACCCCTCACCCGGATCGCCATCGTGACCGTCCATTCCATCCGCATCCAACGGCAGGCAGACGCCTCCTCCACCCTCTCGTCCCCGTTAAAACGCCCCTCGCCCCTCCCCGCAAATCACATCACCAGCAGCCACCACCGTCCCTCCGATTCCACATCCCGCTCGCAGCTCGAGATCGTCAGCCATGTCCGGGCGCGGCAAGGGAGGCAAGGGGCTCGGCAAGGGCGGCGCCAAGCGCCACAGGAAGGTGCTGCGCGACAACATCCAGGGCATCACCAAGCCGGCGATCCGGCGGCTGGCGCGGCGGGGCGGCGTGAAGCGCATCTCGGGGCTCATCTACGAGGAGACCCGCGGCGTGCTCAAGATCTTCCTCGAGAACGTCATCCGCGACGCCGTCACCTACACCGAGCACGCCCGCCGCAAGACCGTCACCGCCATGGACGTCGTCTACGCGCTCAAGCGCCAGGGCCGCACCCTCTACGGATTCGGCGGCTAGGTTCTTTGCCGCCGCCTGCAGATTCCAAAATCTTGATGGAACCCCGACTTGTTTAGCTCGCTGTTTACTCTGGCTCTGTAGTTCGAACTGAATCGTGGAACAAAGTTATTTCATATCTGTTGTTGGAAATGAAACCTGTCTTTGTGCAAATGCCGTCTTTCTGATTTTTATCTCTCTGTTGGGTACGATATTGAGGTGGCGATGAGTTGATTTGCCATAATTTTACCGGTATGAATCGTACCGTATTTGTTTGCAGGCTAATGTGTAATCTGAAAAAAACGCCACAGGGACTGAACACTTGTGTATCTCAATTCAGGAACATCATTTGCTTTGTTTCTGCTATTTGATCTGATGCATTTATACTGGACACCACTGATGTTACTTGTGTGGTGCAATGTGTTTAATGGAGACTGGGATTAGTCTGCATTTCATACTTTGAGTTCTAGATTCAGTCGCTATCCTTGACCAGAGGTCTGGGTGTACACATTTGCTCTGACTTGTAATGTGAAACTAGCCCACAGTGACCAATTCATGATGTAGCTCGTGCTAACTGCTAGTACAAGTTAATCAGGATCATCATTTGTGCCACAATAACCTTTTAATTGCTTGAATTGTGCTTCCAACTGCGGATTTGCAAATACAGATACACGATGCCCTCTTGGCAGTGCCAGCAACTTCATCCTTCAGTTGAATTGATCAAGAGGTGCAATGATGTATTGGATCTGCTATGAATTATATTCAGATATCCAAAGCAGCTCCGATAAATGAATACTAATCTCTCCTGGGAAGACATGCTACGGGATACAACCATCATTCCGTCAGAACGACAATGGAACAAGCATACCAAGTTAGATGGATACTGGTATTCACGGCATATTAGCGGTCATTCTTGTCGTTTGGCTTTGAAGTATACTTATATAGTATGAAAGATGTCTGCTCATTAGAAAATAAACCAATATTTTTTATAGATTATGCTCAATAGACAGATTACAGTCTTCTCTATTTGATGCCAACAGCTTTGTCACAACCCCACCTGACAAACTTCAGGAACGCCTTTATGAAACTGAACGCCTGATACAAGGATTAGACTAACACACACTCCGAAGACACAAACACACAGGAACTTTAAGCAACAAAAAGACTTACATTTTGTACTATTAACACAAGCAAAATTTGGCACTCCCGTTAAAAATATACATGTACACCGATGTATAGAAAAGAAATGAAAAATCGCTATCAAGTATGGGCAGCGAGGTGACTAAAGCAGCACAGAGATGGCAAGTTCCCCTGAAAAGCTCCGAGCAGCATCAAGCTGTTGGTGCTGCATTTACCGACTCACAGCATCCCAGTCCGGGACAGATTAGAGCAACCATGCTTTTCAAGGCACATGATACAGCAGTTCAGGTTGCTGTCATGGAGCGAAGGGAATACCAGAGTCGTCGGATGAGAACACGATTGCTCTGCCGCAAGTGCAGTGGCTGTAATTCCCAACAGTGGCAATATCGGTAACGCTTATGAGGGCTCTATCGGATTATTCTTGATACAATGGGGAAGCACGACCCGCGTGCTACAGGCGCGTGCATCGGGTCGGCTGGCTTGCGCTTGAGGGAGTCAGTTTTAGAGCTGCCAGTTATAGAAAATATGACAAGTTGTTTTCAGCTATGACATCAGAGTGCCTTTTTTCTGATTTTCATACTTATGGCAATGAGTTGTGCAGATTGATAATGGTCAAAATATAATAGGCTAAATCTGTTATCACTAAATAAGTAGATTTATGTGTTCCATTGTGCACAACATAATATTTAGAGTAATATGCATGGAACAACGTCTATACGTACTCGGTCAACCAGTAGTCTGCACTAGAAGCTCTGAAAAAAGGATGTGAGCAAACTTAAGTAGTAACCTTATATTTGTATCCATATCACGAAGCAGGCTTTCACCCCTTTATAGATAAGGGCATAAACAACCAAACCGATACAGTGTCACATGATACAAGGCATTGAGGAAATCCTCAAAAGCTGATCTAAAAGATATATGATCTTTTTCTCGAACTTGTAAATGATCTTAGCTACCTCCAGTTTCAGAATGGTCACATATTGCTATTACTGGGAATGCTTTTGCTATTGCAGGTTCAACTTACTCTCCACTTCTGTTTTGCATGGAATTGACTCGCCTCTTGATAAATTTCTAGTATTCTGAATTTCTCTTCCTGTTGCCACAGAAATATTTTTTTTCTTTGGCAAATCAGTGTAGAAATCCATGGTTTCTATGTAGCAATAGGCATGCATTGGTCTCTGTTTTCGAGCTGATTCTTCCATTTCTTTCTTGCTGGGCTTGGATAACTGAGTATTCTAATATGAAATTCTTCTGACTTTGTATGTAGCTCACTTGCATGGGAGGTTTATTCCAGCACGCATTGAACATGAAGTATATCACATACGGTGGGTGATGATGTCTCATAACAAAAAGTAAGCCACATGAACTTAGTAACTCAGAATTTACCATTCCGTGATGAATAAATTCTGATTGGTATATGCTAGACTTCTAATTTTGTTAATAATAAGCTTCATTTTTATCTGGAGCAAAAACATCGATTCACGTTGCTACCTACATGGCTACATGTCATGTTGAATGCTTAAAAGAATTCTGAAAAGAGCAACATGTATCGATTGGTTTCAGAAAAATTGACGATGAATTGTGTTTTCTAAAAAGGCATCCATGTATATGGATAGGGAATTGGTAATCTTGGATTGACATGCCATGTAAGGCTTAATTTTCCTGGCACATACATGAAACTTTATCAGCTAATAAAGAAAATTTGTTTGTTGTCATTTGGTAAGCATAAGAGTTCATTATTTTGGTGTGCAAATAAAATTAACCTAGATATATCACCTCTACTGGGTATCTTATTTTAACCTTATTGTTTTACTACAGAACGGCCCGTGCGTTGCAACGGGAGAAAAAAAAAACCATAATCTCCAATGGCCATGACCATATTTTCCTGCATCACCGAGATACACTACCACTCTCATTTTCGTGAATTCGTGAACAATTTTTGAAAATCATAAACATTTTTTTAAACTCCTGAACATATCTGAAAACATGAACATTTTCTACATTCAGGGAAAAATTGAATTCATGAACATTGTGTACTATTCACAAATATTTTAATTTTTTTTGAACATTTTCCAAAACATTGTCCTTGAATAGGCGAACATTTCTAGAATCGGCGACCATTTTTGGAAATTGGTGGAACAATTTTTTAAATAATTCATGAACATTTTTTTATTTAATGAACATTTTTTGAAATGCATGGTCATTGTTTGAACCAGTGAACATTTTATGAATCAATAAACCATTTTGTAAGTCACGAACAACTTTTGAATTTTTAGGATATTCTCAGTTTTTAGGATATTTTCAGACGAGGCAACACATCCGTCATGGCAAGAACAAACACTAGCACGCATACATTTCCAACGCTGGACAAAGGCTAAGATGTCCTTGGGAATGATGGTGACGCGCTTGGCATGGATGGCACAGAGGTTGGTGTCCTCGAACAGCCCCACCAGGTATGCCTCGGCGGCCTCCTGCAGCGCGGAGACGGCGGAGCTCTGGAAGCGGAGGTCGGCCTTGAAGTCCTGGGCGATCTCCCGGACGAGACGCTGGAAGGGGGGCTTGGGTATGAGCAACTCGGTGATCTGCCAAAGTGCGACGGTGCTGGGGTGGAAGCGGCAGGGCTTCTTGACGTTGCCCGTGGCCGGGGCGCACCGCCTTAGCCTGCGATGAAAATGGATCACTGATCGAATTAATGGTTTTTAAAAATAAAATAGTTTAGAAATTGAATTTAGTAATTAATGAGATGATGTCACCATGTTGCAGGAGATTTGGCTTCATGCATGCACGTGCTCTCTTCACAAGAGGTAGATGGCATTAAAAGTTGGTACTACCCAAGAACATATCCATGGACTTTTTTCATCCATCAATCAATGATCGACAAGTCTTTTCGGTCAGTCAATGCATGCATGTGCTCTTTTCATAAGGAAAAAAATCATACGAGAAGGCGTACTATGCTTCATAGATTTTTCTCATCACGTCAATGCATGAAGACTAAGCAATCTATTTTAACTTTTTATTGGTTTGCCAATTATTGTACTATAGAGGCATTAATGACGAATGGCCTCGTCTGTCAACGGATAAAATTTAAACAACCACTCTTTACTTATTTTTTTTAAAAAGAGAAGTTGTTGCTAAAGCTACACTATTTACTTATCCTTGGTATGTAAGTTTGACACCGGTGATAGACTACTTTTGAAACTGGATCATTTCATGTTAAACTCGTAATCGTGATTACAGGAGGAGATGATTTATGTGAGCCATATTCGGCAGTTAACGTGTACATAATAACATAGGGGAGTCATGCACCACACGACTTCGTCGCTGCAGGACCCGTTGCAGGCATGAGACACAAGGCACTGCATAATGCAAATGGTGCCTTGCATGGTGAGGGCCCTTGTGCTAGTTATATATTAGTGATACTAATATCCAGCATTAACCCCTCGCAAAAAAAATCCAACATTAACCACTAATCTTGCTTAGTCTTTGGTGACTTGGTCTATTCTTCTTCTAGTTGTGTGCTGCAGGAAGAAAGGGAAAAGGGTGGATGAAAAAAGCAGCTAGTGCAAATGCAACAAAGATAAAAGGGTGGATGTGGGATCTGTTATTCGAGGCGAAACTTAGTACGCGTACCCTAACCGTTTTCCTCCTCCTCACAACGTCTCCCATGCGGCCAGGGTTTCTCCGCCTCTCACTGGCGCCAATGCTGGTCTGTCTTGTTTATTATTGAAAGGATCGATATGGTTGACTAGAGGGGGGGGGGAGGGTGAATAGGCAACTACCAATTTTTAGCTTTTTTTTACCAAATTAAAGTTTGCATCAAAGTAGGTTGTCTAGATGTGCAACTAGGTGAGCAACCTATATGATGCAATAACAACAAGCATACAAGCAAGCAAGGGGAGAAACACTAAAGAGCTTGCACAAGTAAAGGTAAGAGATAACCAAGAGTGGATCCGGTGAAGACGAGGATGTGTTACCGAAGTTCCTTCCTTTTGAGGGGAAGTACGTCTCCGTTGGAGCGATATGGAGGCACAATGCTCCCCAAGAAGCCACTAGGGCCACCGTATTCTCCTCACGCCCTCACACAATGCGAGATGTCGTGATTCCACTATTGGTGCCCTTGAAGGCGGCGACTGAACCTTTGCAAACAAGGTTGGGGCAATCTCCACAACTTAATCGGAGGCTCCCAACAAGACCACGAAGCTTCACCACAATGGAATATGGCTCCGAGGTGACCTCAACCGTCTAGGGTGCTCAAACACCCAAGAGTAACAAGATCTGCTAGGGATGAGTGGGGGAATCGAAAATCCCTTGGTGGAAGTGTAGATCGGAGCCTTCTCAACCACTCCCGAGCAAATCAACAAATTTGATTAGCTAGAGAGATAGATCGGGCGAAAATGAAGCTTGGAGTATTTAATGGAGCTTGAGCAATAAATGGAGCTTGGGGGAGGAAGAGGTAGGTGAGAAGGAATAGGCAACTACCAATTTTTAGCTTTTTTTACCAAATTAAAGTTTGCATCAAAGTAGGTTGTCTAGATGTGCAACTAGATGAGCAACCTATATGATGCAATAACAACAAGCATACAAGCAAGCAAGGGGAGAAACACTAAAGAGCTTGCACAAGTAAAGGTAAGAGATAACCAAGAGTGGATCCGGTGAAGACGAGGATGTGTTACCGAAGTTCCTTCCTTTTGAGGGGAAGTACGTCTCCGTTGGAGCGATGTGGAGGCACAATGCTCCCCAAGAAGCCACTAGGGCCACCGTATTCTCCTCACGCCCTCACACAATGCGAGATGTCGTGATTCCACTATTGGTGCCCTTGAAGGCGGCGACTGAACCTTTGCAAACAAGGTTGGGGCAATCTCCACAACTTAATCGGAGGCTCACAACAAGACCACGAAGCTTCACCACAATGGAATATGGCTCCGAGGTGACCTCAACCGTCTAGGGTGCTCAAACACCCAAGAGTAACAAGATCTGCTAGGGATGAGTGGGGGAATCGAAAATCCCTTGGTGGAAGTGTAGATCGGAGCCTTCTCAACCACTCCCGAGCAAATCAACAAATTTGATTAGCTAGAGAGATAGATCGGGCGGAAATGAAGCTTGGATTATTTAATGGAGCTTGAGCAATAAATGGAGCTTGGGGGAGGAAGAGGTAGGTGAGAAGGAAGAAGGGGACTCCCTTTTATAGTGGGGGCAACAATCCCGTTGCCCCCCACCAACCAGCCCCGCACAAGGCGGTACTACCGCTGAGAGGGGGCGGTACTACCGCCAGGACAGCGGTACTGCCGCCCCAGCCAGCGGTACTGCCGCGCTGAGGAGACTAGTAGGGAACAGATCCAACTGCGGTACTACCGCGGTGGTAGGGCGGTACTACCGCTCCAGGAACGGTACTACCGCCACTACAACCATGACTAGTGCCGCAAAACCTGACACGAGAAAAAGACCTCTCGAATCGAGGCGGTAGGAGCCAGACTGCCCAACGGTACTACGACAGTGGGGTCAAGGGCGGTAGTACCGCTGTGGAGCGGTACTGCCGCTTGTGACCCTTCGGCCGTAGTACCGCAGGCAGTGCGGTACTACCGCTAGGGAGAGAGAGAGAGGGAGAAGGGATCTCTCAAAGAAGCTGAGGACCAGGCGGAGGTGCCAGGCCCCCAGCGGTACTACTGCTGTGGAGCCACGGCGGTACTACCGCTGCGGAGCGGTACTGCCGCTTGTGGCTTCTCAGCGGTACTATCGCTGGGTGCGCGGTACTGTCGCTTAGACCCAGACAGAACAAGGAAGAGAGGAGAGATCTCTTCAATGGACAGGAAAAACTCGGAGGATGAGATGCTGATGTGTATGTGATGATTCCACCCATGCAAAACCCCAGCGGACCCCCTCTTGATAGTACGGTGCCCTCTACGCAACTAGTCCATCGAGAAAAAAACAAAAGAGCTACACCGTCTTGAAATACACTCCGAGGGGAAGAAGGCGTCTCGTGCCAGGGGAGAATCTGTGAATTATTCAAAGCACAAGATTAGTCCGCAAACATGTTGTCATCAATCACCAAAACTACCTTGAGAGAGATATGCCGTAACAATCTCCCCCTTTTTGGTGGATTGATGACAACTAGGGATTTGCGCAAGGAAAAGAAATGAAACGAAGAAAACTAAGAACTACAAAATATAGACGGGCTCCCCCAGAATGTGTGCACCTAGAGATGGCACGACACACACATTCGGATCAACACTCCCCCTATATTTTATAGTCTAACAATACTAAGCACAATATATATGAGAGAAGTGAGTAAACAGGACAAGCATGCATCTCACAATAAACTACAGTACTCTGAAATGACATAAGTAATAAGGTAGCGATAGGGAGCATATGTCTTACACCATATGACTAGAACTTAGGTCTCACACCAAACCAAACCAAAGAAGGAACACACAAGAAAACACAAGACGACTCAAAGCACGACACAAGAAGCAGATCCCTACACTCTCTCCCCCTTTGGCAGCGAGACACCAAAAAAGGGCATAGAGTGACACTACGACTCCAGGTGATGGGAGGAGGAAGATCTCGAACATCACATCTCTGCATCTTCATCGTGGGTCGAAAACTGCTCGGCATCGGAGTCGGTCCAGTGGCAATTCTGATGAATTCAGTCCTCCTCTTCAGTGATCTGACCCTCAGACCCACTGGCAACTGTTGCTCCCATCTGATGCATGAGCTCCTTGTGGCGCGTCCTAGCATGCTTCTCCGCCACATGAGTCATGTACTGACCATGGGACTCCATGCAGAAAAGCTTCTTTATCTTGCGCTTAAGCTTCTGTGCCCACGACGGTTCTGCACTAGAGGGCCCAAAGTCCTCCTCATGAGCATCAGTAGCAGCCTCACCCTCGGTCCCCATGGCAGTAGCAGCAGCAGACGGGCCCCCTGTGGCAGCAGTAGCAGATGGACCCCCTGTGTGAGGCGCTGTCCAGTTGTCCTTCTTCCTCAGACGCTTGATCTCATGAGAAACCAAGTCTCCAGTCTCTAGCAGCACTCTGGGATAAGTCTGTGCCCAGGCCCTCTCAATGAGCCTCATGATGAATGGACCATAGATAGGACACTTGCGCTCAGACACGGCAGATAGAAGTTCAGACCACATGACATGAGAGATATCCAGGCTCTCTCCAGTGCTTGCTTCCTTCTCATGCTGACAGAAAAGGAGCATGTCCACGAGGTAAGAGTGTACCATATCCAGATTCCCGATCCGAGGGAAGAGAGTCTCACGGAATATGCGATGAAGAATGTCCAGATACGGAGACAGCTCATAGGTCTTCTTCTCAGTTACTGGGTGAACCTTCACAGTGCAGTAGGGCCAAAGGGCTTGCTTGTGGGTGGATGTAGCATTGCGGTGAGGACGGAAACCGACAGGAGTCTCAAGCCCGGTATCCACCACATCAAGTAACTCCATGAAAGCCTTCCACTTGACAGAAAGCAGCTTGCCATTGGTCATCCATGTCAGAGTCCTGTCGACATCTGTCCCAAGATGGACGGTGGCATAGAATTGAGCCACCAAATCCGCATCGAAATCCTTGTTGAATTGCATGATCCTGAGAATGTTCAGCTGAGTGCACATCTGAAGAGCTTCGCCAAAGTACTCCGGGTCCTTCTCCATAACATCAGTGTCAATGGAGCGAACATCAACAAAAAGATTCTTCTTGGCCTTGATCACATCAAAGTAGATGGCAAACTGAAAACGGTTCCATAACGGGCGGTTGACCGAAGTGGGTTCTTGGTCCACCGCATAGGGGTTGCGGCGACGCTTCTCTCAAAACTCCTTGTTGGTCATCTCAGTCACAATCTTCCCTTTTGGCTTGTTGGCGGCTTGCTTCGATTGCTGAGGAGGTGGAGGAACACTTGCAAATGCACTTGTTGGAGGCGGTTGGGTGCTCGAGGAACCACCGGCTGGCTCTGAGGTGCGGTAGCGTTTTGATGTGGCACGCCCGGGGTTGATACGGCGACCTTGTTGCTCGGAAGGATCATCACCTGGAGCCAAACACAAGAACACGCAAAACAACCAGAAAGAACGAGCATAAGCCAACAAACTCAACAAAAGATCAAGGTAAGGCAGGAAAATGATGGAAATTGGCATTCAGCGGTAGTACCGTGACCTGTCCGCGGTAGTACCGCCCCAAGCGGTAGTACCGCCCCAAAGGGAGTGGTAGTACTACTCTAGGTCAAGCGGTAGTACCGCTCCAAGAGGAGCGGTAGTACTGCTTGAGGCGGAGAAACAACAATTTCATATAGCACGAGGCGGTGAAACAACGGGTTCTTACTACCGCAGTCAGATCCGGCACTACCGGCCTACCAAATTCAAAAATAATCCTACCAAACTCTAATCGAGATAGTCTAGTTGCCTTCTCCAACCAACTCAAGCCTAGATTTAGCCAAAAATCTAGAGATGCAACCACCATTGCCCCTAAGAAACAAGAACTGAAAAAGAGACAAAACCAAAGAAGGAACGGGGGCAATACCGGCATCCATGGCAAGAGGACGAGGTGGGGATCGACTCCACCAAAGGAAATGGAGAGGGACGCCCCGGAGACGGAGATCCGCCGGAGCCCTCCCGCGGCGAGAGGAGGCTGGAGAGAGGAAGAGAAAAGAGGGGTGAAGTGAATGGGTATGGGGGAGAAGAAACCTCCCCCTGCCCCCGACTTAACCCCCTGTTCTCGTCCCCCAGCGGTAGTATCGTGCTGGGGGCGGTAGTACCGCTTACGAGCGGTAGTACCGCGCACCACCAGTGGTAGTACCGCCCAGCACGCCGCGGCAACTAAACAGACACGGCTTTAGCTCGACGAAACGACAAAAACGGCAAACACACCAGCAAACGACCAAGACACACCTCTTCACAAGAGGGCGGTGGCCGAGGCCACCTATGTTTGAGTCAAAAAGTATGGCACCGCGAAGATTTTAACCTTGGGCCCATGACCAAAACTCATCTTTTAAGCATAAGTGCCATCAACAATGGCTAAAGTGAAATACTTGATCAATTTATGCATAATGGGGGGAGGGAGAGTTCATTGAGAGAACAACACTCCCCCTATGTCCATGCCTACACCTAAACTAGACAACAAATTGAGCGAGGTAGGGTGTGCACGGGTTCAAGCCACATTGCTCGAATCAATGATATTTAGCTCATGCCTTAACTCGCGAAATCTTGCTTCATCCAAGGGCTTCGTGAAAATATCTGCAAGGTTGTCATGAGTGTTGACATAGTTGAGCTCGATCTCTCCTCGCCTAATGTGATCCCGGATGAAGTGATACCGAATCTCAATATGCTTTGTCTTGAAGTGTTGCACTGGGTTGAGAGAAATCTTGATGGCACTTTCATTGTCACACCAAAGAGGCACTTTGTCACAAGTGACACCGTAATCCTTTAAAGTTTGCCTCATCCATAGAAGTTGTGCACAACAACTACCGGCGGCAACATACTCCGCCTCAGTGGACGAGAGAGACACACAACTTTGCTTTTTGGAAGACCAACTTACCAAAGAGCAACCAAGGAATTGGCACCCTCCGGAAGTGGACTTCCTATCCACTTTGTCTCCCGCCCAATCGGAATCTGAGTACCCTACAAGCTTGAAGTTTGATCCTCTTGGGTACCATAAGCCAAAGTTTGGGGTATGAGCCAAATATCGAAAGATTCATTTGACCGCCACAAAGTGACTTTCCTTAGGTGCGGCTTGAAATCGTGCACAAATTCCCACACTCAACATGATGTCCGATCTAGATGCACAAAGGTAAAGCAAGGATCCAATCATGGAACGATATACCTTTTGATCCACCACTTTACCATTGGGATCTAAGTCGAGTTGGCACTTGGTGGGCATTGGAGTAGAGGCCGGCTTGATGTCACTTAGCTTGAATCTCTTGAGCATGTCTTGAGTGTATTTGGATTGATTGATGAAGGTTCCTTCTCTTCTTTGCTTCACTTCGAACCCTAGAAAGAACTTCAACTCTCCCATGGAGGACATCTCGAACTTTGAGGTCATGAGAGCGGCAAATTCCTCATTGAAAGCTTTGTTAGGAGAACCAAAGATAATATCATCAACATATAATTGGCACACAAACAACTCCCCTTTGACCTTCTTAGTAAAAAGAGTGGGGTCGATTAGCCCAACTTCAAAACCACGGTCTTGTAACAACTCGGTAAGGTGGTCATACCACGCACGCGGGGCTTGTTTAAGGCCATAGAGTGCCTTATCGAGTTGATACACATGATCAGGAAAGTAGGGATCCTCGAACCCGGGGGGTTGCTTGACGTAAACCAATTCATTGATGGGACCATTAAGAAAAGCACTCTTCACATCCATTTGTTGTAACTTAAAGTTATGATGAGAAGTATATGCAATCAACATGCGAATGGATTCAAGACGAGCAACGGGAGCAAAGGTTTCACCGTAGTCGATACCCTCGACTTGGGAGTAGCCTTGTGCTACGAAACGAGCCTTGTTGCGAATGATAATCCCATGTGCATCTTGCTTGTTCTTGAATATCCACTTGGTTCCAATGACATTGTGGTTCCCCATTGGCCTTGGCACGAATCTCCACACTTTGTTGCGCTCGAAGTTGTTGAGTTCTTCGTGCATGGCATTGAGCCAATCCGGATCTTCTAGCGCCTCATAGACCTTGTGGGGTTCCACACAAGAGACAAACGCGTGATGCTCACAATAATTTGCTAATTGTCTACGAGTGCTTACCCCCCTTTCTTAAGCTTCCAAGCACATTCGTCATGAGATGATCCTTGGTGGAGAGCTTGGAAGCAACCTTGGCGGCACGACGCTCTAATTCCTCCTCGGTGGAGAGTTGAGGAGCGGTTACTTGATCATCTTGAGCGCCGTCATGAACTTGTTCTTGATCTTGAACTTGCTCGGGGGAGAGAACTTGACCTTGGGTATCACTTGGTGTGTCAACACCGTCTTGAGTATGATCTTGCCCTTGGTCTTGTTCATGAGGTTGAGGGCCTTCACTTTGTTCTTCGGAAGCGTGTGGGCCTTGGGTTGGTGATGGCTCCACTAGAGTGGAGCATTGTCCTTCTCCTTCGGCCACAAGGGGTTCCTCAATGGGTAGGATGAAACCAACACCCATTCTTCTTATGGCTTGAGGAGGAATTTCATCACCTACATCACAAGTGCCACTTTGCTCCACTTGGGAGCCGTTATTCTCATCAAACTCCACGTTACACGTCTCCTCAATAAGTCCCGTGGATTTATTGAGGACACGGTAAGCATGAGAGTTTGTAGCATAACCAAAAAATATGCCCTCATAAGCTCTAGCCTCAAATTTAGACAACCGAACACCTTTCTTGAGAATGAAACACTTACACCCGAATACCCGGAAGTACTTGAGGTTGGGCTTGTTACCGGTGAGTATCTCATATGGAGTCTTGTTCAAGCCCTTGCGGAGGTAGAGCCGATTGGATGCATGACACGCGGTGTTGATGGCTTCGGCCCAAAAGTTGTAAGGAGACTTGAACTCCGCCATCATGGTCCTTGCCGCATCCATCAACGTCCGGTTCTTCCTCTCCGCAACACCGTTTTGTTGAGGGGTGTATGGTGCGGAATATTGATGCTTGATTCCCTCATCACTAAGAAATTCATCCAAGGTGTAGTTCTTGAACTCGGTGCCGTTGTCACTTCTAATTGTCAAGATCTTTGCATTGTGTTGATGTTGTGCTTCATTTGCAAAGTCGATGACGGTTTGTTGGGTCTCGCTCTTCCTCTTGAAGAAATACACCCACGTGTACCTTGAGTAGTCATCTACAATCACCAAGCAATACTTCCTACCTCCAAGACTATCGAAGGATGGGGCCCCAAAAAGATCCATGTGAAGGAGCTCCAAGGGCCTCTTTGAATAAATGATAGTCGTGGGAGGGTGAGCCTTCTCATGTAGCTTTCCTTCGATACAGGCACTGCAAGCACGATCTTTAACAAAACTAACATTCGTTAGTCCACGGACATGGTCCCCCTTGAGGAGACTTTGCAAAGATCTCATATTTACATGGGCTAAACGGCGATGCCAAAGCCATCCCACATCAACTTTAGCCATTAGGCATGTCGCGGTCTTAGTGGGTCGCTCCGAAAAGTTAATCACATATAGACCGTTCTCGACATGCCCAACAAAAGCTACTTTAAGAGTCTTGCTCCACAAGAGGGCCACGGTATCGATATCAAAGAAAGTGGCAAAGCCCATGATTGCAAGTTGACGAACGGAAAGTAAATTGTATGCAAGGGACTCAACAAGCATGACCTTCTCGATCGTGAGATCATGAGAGATGACCACCTTGCCAAGTCCCAATACCTTAGAGGATGATGCGTCACCCCACTCGACATTGGTGGGTATAGACGGAACTTTGTGCATGTCCACCACCAAGTCCTTGCTTCCGGTCATATGATTTGTAGCTCCGCTATCGAGCAACCATGATCCACCACCGGAAGCAAACACCTACAAGAGATCAATGCTTGGTTTTAGGTACCCATTTTGTAATGGGTCCTTTGATGTTAGTAACAAGGGTCTTAGGAACCCAAATAGACCATTCAATGTACTCATGAAGAGAACCAACAAATTTGGCATAAACATGCCCATCACTAGCACGACATAACACATAAGAAGGATTAAAATCGCCGGCTTTGTTGGGAGGGGTGACATTGCCCTTCTTGACATTGTTCTTCTTCTTCTCCTCGGGGGCACTCTCTCCCTCCCTCACAAAGGTTTGCATGAGGGGAGGAGGTCGTTTGGTCTTGTCATTCTTCTTCTTGTTCTTGGAGCCGGGCACGTACCCAACCCCTTCCTTGGCCACACCTTTTGTTGATCAAGAGATCGTTGAGGTTCTTCTTGCCTTGTATGCAAGTTGCAAGACCTCTCTCAAGTTGCTCCTTCAACTTAGTATTTTCCTCAACAAGATGTATATGCTCACAACACGGGTTAGTAGCATTTGCATTATCAATTAAAACCATATGAGGAAAAGTTACTTTCTCCTTAGTTAGCTTCACTTGGAGTTGATCATGAGACTCCTTGAGACTAGCGTGAATACCCTTCAAGGCCTTGTGGGCCTTGTCAAGTATGTCAAACTCCTCTTTGAGTCTAGCAAGGTCAACCTCGAGTTTGGCCTTCTCGGAATTTAGCACACGAGAAACAATGAGGGCATGATCATAATCTTTCTTCAACTTAGCATGATCAACGTTGTGTGACTCCTCAAGAGCCAAACGAAGACCACGCTCTTCCTCAAGAGCATTGGAAAGATCCGAAATCTCATCGGCATCTTAGAGATGGTGTCTTCGTGAGCCTCGATCATGTCATTGGCCTCACCAAGTTGTTCCAAGAGAGCAAAAAAGTGCTTCTTGTATTTTCCCTTGAGTTTGCCCATAAAGGCCTCAAACTCGTTAGCCTCCACATTAGCTCCCTCAAGTTCATTAATGCTATCCGTTGGGGAAGGATGATTAATGATGGTAGTTTTGATGTTGGAGGTTACCTTGTTGGTGGCTTTAGCCATGAGGCACTTGGCGGTGATGCTCTCGTTGGGTGAGTCGAAGAGAGACACCCGTGACGTTGTTGCAATGACAACGGAGGGCATGGCAACCGACTCATCATCTTCATCATCGTCATCATCCTCATTGTACTCTTTTTGCACAACCAAAGCCTTGGGAGGAGTCTTCTTGGTGAAGTTGTTCTTGTTGGGGAACGACTTGGCCTTGTCCTTTTGGATGAGTTTGCTGTTGGGTTTCGTAGTAATTTCAAAAAATTTCCTACGCACACGCAAGATCATGTGATGCATAGTAACGAGGGGAGAGTATTGTCTACGTACCCAACGCAGACCGACTGCGGAAGCGATGACACGACGTAGAGGAAGTAGTCGTACGTCTTCTCGATCCAACCGATCAAGCACCGAAACTACGGCACCTCCGAGTTCGAGCACACGTTCAGCTTGATGACGATCCCCGGACTCCGATCCAGCAAAGTGTCGGGGAAGAGTTTCGTCAGCACGACGGCGTGGTGACGATCTTGATGAACTACAGCAGCAGGGCTTCGCCTAAACTCCGCTACAGTATTATCGAGGAATATGGTGGCAGGGGGCACCGCACACGGCTAAGGAATAGATCACGTGGATCAACTTGTGTCAACTTGTGTGTTTAGAGGTGCCCCTGCCTCCGTATATAAAGGAGGAGAGGAGGGGAGGCTGGCCGGCCAAGGGGGGAGGCGCAGGAGAGTCCTACTCCCTCTGGGAGTAGGATTCCCCCTCCAATCCTAGTCCAACTAGGATTCCTCGGAGGGGAAAAGAGGAGGAGGGGGCCGGCCACCTCTCCTAGTCCTAATAGGACTAGGGGAAGGGGGGGCGCAGCCCATCTAGGGCAGCCCCTTCTCTTTTCCACTAAGGCCCACTATGGCCCAAATAGCTCCCGGGGGGTTCCGGTAACCCTCCCGGTATTTCGGTAAAATCCCGATTTCACCCGGAACACTTCCGATATCCAAATATAGGCTTCCAATATATCAATCTTTACGTCTCGACCATTTCGAGACTCCTCGTCATGTCCGTGATCACATCCGGGACTCCGAACAACCTTCGGTACATCAAAATGTATAAACTCATAATATAACTGTCATCGTAACCTTAAGCGTGCGGACCCTACGGGTTCGAGAACAATGTAGACATGACCGAGACACGTCTCTGGTCAATAACCAATAGCGGGACCTGGATGCCCATATTGGCTCCTACATATTCTATGAAGATCTTTATCGGTCAGACCGCATAACAACATACGTTGTTCCCTTTGTCATCGGTATGTTACTTGCCCGAGATTCGATCGTCGGTATCCAATACCTAGTTCAATCTCGTTACCGGCAAGTCTCTTTACTCGTTCCGTAATACATCATCTCACAACTAACATATTAGTTGTAATGCTTGCAAGGCTTATGTGATGTGTATTACCGAGAGGGCCCAGAGATACCTCTCCGACAATCGGAGTGACAAATCCTAATCTCGAAATACACCAACCCAACATCGACCATTGGAGACACCTGTAGTACTCCTTTATAATCACCCAGTTACGTTGTGATGTTTGGTAGTACCCAAAGTGTTCCTCCGGTAAACGGGAGTTGCATAATCTCATAGTCATAGGAACATGTATGAGTCATGAAGAAAGCAATAGCAACATACTAAATGATCGGGTGCTAAGCTAATGGAATGGGTCATGTCAATCAGATCATTCTGCTAATGATGTGACCTCGTTAATCAAATAACAACTCATTGTTCATGGTTAGGAAACATAACCATCTTTGATTAACGAGCTAGTCAAGTAGAGGCATACTAGTGACACTTTGTTTGTCTATGTATTCACACATGTATTATGTTTCCGGTAAATACACTTCTAGCATGAATAATAAACATTTATCATGATTATAAGGAAATAAATAATAACTTTATTATTGCCTCTAGGGCATATTTCCTTCAGTCTCCCACTTGCACTAGAGTCAATAATCTAGATTACACTGTAATGATTCTAACACCCATGGAGCCTTGGTGCTGATCATGTTTTGCTCGTGGAAGAGGCTTAGTCAATGGGTCTGCAACATTCAGATCCATATGTATCTTGCAAATCTCTATGTCTCCCACCTGGACTAGATCCCGGATGGAGTTGAAGCGTCTCTTGATGTGTTTGGTCCTTTTGTGAAATCTGGATTCCTTTGCCAAGGCAATTGCACCAGTATTGTCACAAAAGATTTTCATTGGACCCGATGCACTAGGTATGACACCTAGATCGGATATGAACTCCTTCATCCAGACTCCTTCATTTGCTGCTTCCGAAGCAGCTATGTATTCCGCTTCACATGTAGATCCCGCTACGATGCTTTGTTTAGAACTGCACCAACTGACAGCTCCACCGTTTAATGTAAACACGTATCCGGTTTGCGATTTAGAATCGTCCGGATCAGTGTCAAAGCTTGCATCAACGTAACCTTTTACGATGAGCTCTTTGTCACCTCCATATATGAGAAACATATCCTTAGTCCTTTTCAGGTATTTCAGGATGTTCTTGACCGCTGTCCAGTGATCCACTCCTGGATTACTTTGGTACCTCCCTGCTAAACTTATAGCAAGGCATACATCAGGTCTGGTACACAGCATTGCATACATGATAGATCCTATGGCTGGTGCATAGGGAACATCTTTCATATTCTCTCTATCTTCTGCAGTGGTCGGGCATTGAGTCTTACTCAATTTCACACCTTGTAACACAGGCAAGAACCCTTTCTTCGCTTGATCCATTTTGAA
>NC_041380.1:553338601-553361588 GCF_002162155.2 Triticum dicoccoides | reverse complement strand
TACGAGGTTCAGTAGTATCTTGATCTGAAGTTTCATGATCATTATCATTGGCTTCCTCACTAACTGGTGTAGGTGTCACTGAAACAGTTTTCTGTGATGAACTACTTTCCAGTAAGGGAGCAGGTACAGTTACCTCGTCAAGTTCTACTTTCCTCCCACTCACTTCTTTCGAGAGAAACTCCTTCTCTAGAAATGATCCATTCTTAGCAATGAATGTCTTGCCTTCGGATCTGTGATAGAAGGTGTACCCAACAGTTTCCTTTGGGTATCCTATGAAGACACATTTCTCCGATTTGGGTTCGAGCTTATCAGGTTGAAGTTTTTTCACATAAGCATCGCAGCCCCAAACTTTAAGAAACGACAACTTTGGTTTCTTGCCAAACCACAGTTCATAAGGCGTCGTCTCAACGGATTTTGATGGTGCCCTATTTAACGTGAATGCGGCCGTCTCTATAGCATAACCCCAAAATGATAGCGGTAAATCGGTAAGAGACATCATAGATCGCACCATATCTAGTAAAGTACGATTACGACGTTCGGACACACCATTACGCTGTGGTGTTCCGGGTGGCGTGAGTTGCGAAACTATTCCACAGTTTTTCAAATGTACACCAAACTCGTAACTCAAATATTCTCCTCCACGATCAGATCGTAGAAACTTTATTTTCTTGTTACGATGATTTTCAACTTCACTCTAAAATTCTTTGAACTTTTCAAATGTTTCAGACTTATGTTTCATTAAGTAGACATACCCATATCTGCTTAAATCATCTGTGAAGGTGAGAAAATAACGATATCCGCCACGAGCCTCAATATTCATTGGACCGCACATATCGGTATGTATGATTTCCAACAAATCTGTTGCTCTCTCCATAGAACCGGAGAACGGTGTTTTAGTCATCTTACCCATGAGGCACGGTTCGCAAGTACCAAGCGATTCATAATCAAGTGGTTCCAAAAGTCCATCAGTATGGAGTTTCTTCATGCGCTTTACACCGATATGACCTAAACGACAGTGCCACAAATAAGTTGCACTTTCATTATCAACTCTGCATCTTTTGGTTTCAGCATTATGAATATGTGTATAACTACTATCGAGATCTAATAAGAATAGACCACTCTATAAGGGTGCATGACCATAAAAGATATTATTCATATAAATAGAACAACCATTATTCTCTGATTTAAATGAATAACCGTCTCGCATTAAACAAGATCCAGATATAATGTTCATGCTCAACGCTGGCACCAAATAACAATTATTTAGGTCTAATATTAATCCCGAAGGTAGATGTAGAGGTAGTGTGCCGACCGCGATCACATCGACTTTGGAACCGTTTCCCACGCGCATCGTCACCTCGTCCTTTGCCAGTGCTCGCTTATTCCGTAGTCCCTGTTTCGAGTTGCAAATATTAGCAACAGAACCAGTATCAAATACCCAGGTGCTACTGCGAGCTCTAGTAAGGTACACATCAATAACATGTATATCACATATACCTTTGTTCACCTTGCCATCCTTCTTATCCGCCAAATACTTGGGGCAGTTCCGTTTCCAGTGACCAGTCTGCTTGCAGTAGAAGCACTCAGTTTCAAGCTTAGGTCCAGACTTGGGTTTCTTCTCTTGAGCAGCAACTTGCTTGCCGTTCTTCTTGAAGTTCCCCTTCTTCTTCCCTTTTCCCTTTTTCTTGAAACTAGTGGTTTTGTTAACCATCAACAATTGATGCTCCTTCTTGATTTCTACCTCCGCAGCTTTCAGCATTGCGAAGAGCTCGGGAATAGTCTTGTTCATCCCTTGCATATTATAGTTCATCACGAAGCTCTTGTAGCTTGGTGGCAGTGATTGGAGAATTCTGTCGATGACGCAATCATCCGGAAGATTAACTCCCAATTGAATCAAGTGATTATTATACCCAGACATTTTGAGTATATGCTCACTGACAGAACTGTTCTCCTCCATCTTGCAGCTATAGAACTTATTGGAGACTTCATATCTCTCAATCCGGGCATTTGCTTGAAATATTAACTTCAACTCCTGGAACATCTCATATGCTCCATGACGTTCAAAACGTCGTTGAAGTCCCGATTCTAAGCCGTAAAGCATGGCACACTGAACTATCGAGTAGTCATCAGCTTTGCTCTGCCAGACGTTCATAACATCTGGCGTTGCTCCAGCAGCAGGCCTGGCACCCAGCGGTGCTTCCAGGACATAATTCTTCTGTGCAGCAATGAGGATAATCCTCAAGTTACGGACCCAGTCCGTGTAATTGCGACCATCATCTTTCAACTTTGCTTTCTCAAGGAACGCATTAAAATTCAACGGAACAACAGCACGAGCCATCTATCTACAATCAACATAAACAAGCAAGATACTATCAGGTACTAAGTTCATGATAAATTTAAGTTCAATTAATCATATTACTTAAGAACTCCCACTTAGATAGACATCCCTCTAATCTTCTAAGTGATTACGTGATCCAAATCAACTAAACCATGACCGATCATCACGTGAGATGGAGTAGTTTTCAATGGTGAACATTGTTTATGTTGATCATATCTACTATATGATTCACGCTCGACCTTTCGGTCTCCGTGTTCCGAGGCCATATCTGCATATGCTAGGCTCGTCAAGTTTAACCTGAGTATTCTGCGTGTGCAAAAACTGGCTTGCACCCGTTGTAGATGGACGTAGAGCTTATCACACCCGATCATCACGTGGTGTCTGGGCACGACGAACTTTGGCAACGGTGCATACTCAGGGAGAACACTTCTTGATAATTTAGTGAGAGATCATCTTATAATGCTACCGTCAATCAAAGCAAGATAAGATGCATAAAAAGATAAACATCACATGCAATCAATATAAGTGATATGATATGGCCATCATCATCTTGTGCTTGTGATCTCCATCTCCGAAGCACCGTCATGATCACCATCATCACCGGCGCGACACCTTGATCTCCATCGTAGCATCGTTGTCGTCTTGCCAATCTTATGCTTTCACGACTATCACTACCGTTTAGTAATAAAGTAAAGCATTACATCGCGATTGCATTGCATACAATAAAGCGACAACCATATGGCTCCTGCCAGTTGCCGATAACTTGGTTACAAAACATGATCATCTCATACAATAAAATTCAGCATCATGCCTTGACCATATCACATCACAACATGCCCTGCAAAAACAAGTTAGACGTCCTCTACTTTGTTGTTGCATGTTTTACGTGGCTGCTACGGGCTTAAGTAAGAACCAATCTCACCTACGCATCAAAACCACAACGATAGTTTTTCAAATAGACTCCGTTTTAACCTTCGCAAGGACCGGGCGTAGCCATACTTGGTTCAACTAAAGTTGGAGAGGCAGTCGCCCGCAAGCCATCTCTGTGCAAAGCACGTCGAGGGAACCGGTCTCGCGTAAGCGTACGCGTAAGGTTGGTCCGGGTCGTCTCGTCCAACAATACCGCTGAACCAAAATATGACATGCTGGTAGGCAGTATGACTTGTATCGTCCACAACTCACTTGTGTTCTACTCGTGCATATAACATCAACATCATTAACCTGGCTCGGATGCCACTGTTGGGTTTCGTAGTAATTTCAAAAAATTTCCTACGCGCACACAGGATCATGTGATGCATAGCAACGAGAGGAGAGTGTTGTCTACGTACCCAACGCAGACCGACTGCGGAAGCAATGACACGACGTAGAGGAAGTAGTCGTACGTCTTCACGATCCAACCGATCAAGCACCGAAACTACGGCACCTCCGAGTTCGAGCACACGTTCAGCTTGATGACGATCCCCGGACTCCGATCCAGCAAAGTGTCGGGGAAGAGTTTCGTCAGCACGACGGCGTGGTGACGATCTTGATGAACTACAGCAGCAGGGCTTCGCCTAAACTCCGCTACAGTATTATCGAGGAATATGGTGGCAGGGGGCACCGCACACGGCTAAGGAATAGATCACGTGGATCAACTTGTGTCAACTTGTGTGTTTAGAGGTGCCCCTGCCTCCTTATATAAAGGAGGAGAGGAGGGGAGGCTGGCCGGCCAAGGGGGGAGGCGCAGGAGAGTCCTACTCCCTCTCGGAGTAGGATTCCCCCTCCAATCCTAGTCCAACTAGGATTCCTCGGAGGGGAAAAGAGGAGGAGGGGGCCGGCCACCTCTCCTAGTCCTAATAGGACTAGGGGAAGGGGGGGGGGGGCGCAGCCCATCTAGGGCAGCCCCTTCTCTTTTCCACTAAGGCCCACTATGGCCCAAATAGCTCCCGGGGGGTTCCGGTAACCCTCTCGGTATTCCGGTAAAATCCCGATTTCACCCGGAACACTTCCGATATCCAAATATAGGCTTCCAATATATCAATCTTTACGTCTCGACCATTTCGAGACTCCTCGTCATGTCCGTGATCACATCCGGGACTCCGAACAACCTTCGGTACATCAAAATGCATAAACTCATAATATAACTGTCATCGTAACCTTAAGCGTGCGGACCCTACGGGTTCGAGAACAATGTAGACATGACCGAGACACGTCTCCGGTCAATAACCAATAGCGGGACCTGGATGTCCATATTGGCTCCTACATATTCTACGAAGATCTTTATCGGTCAGACCGCATAACAACATACGTTGTTCCCTTTGTCATCGGTATGTTACTTGCCCGAGATTCGATCGTCGGTATCCAATACCTAGTTCAATCTCGTTACCAGCAAGTCTCTTTACTCGTTCCGTAATACATCATCTCACAACTAACATATTAGTTGTAATGCTTGCAAGGCTTATGTGATGTGTATTACCGAGAGGGCCCAGAGATACCTCTCCGACAATCGGAGTGACAAATCCTAATCTCGAAATACGCCAACCCAACATCGACCATTGGAGACACCTGTAGTACTCCTTTATAATCACCCAGTTACGTTGTGACGTTTGGTAGTACCCAAAGTGTTCCTCCGGTAAACGGGAGTTGCATAATCTCATAGTTATAGGAACATGTATAAGTCATGAAGAAAGCAATAGCAACATACTAAACGATCGGGTGCTAAGCTAATGGAATGGGTCATGTCAATCAGATCATTCTACTAATGATGTGACCTCGTTAATCAAATAACAACTCATTGTTCATGGTTAGGAAACATAACCATCTTTGATTAACGAGCTAGTCAAGTAGAGGCATACTAGTGACACTTTGTTTGTCTATGTATTCACACATGTATTATGTTTCCGGTAAATACAATTCTAGCATGAATAATAAACATTTATCATGATTATAAGGAAATAAATAATAACTTTATTATTGCCTCTAGGGCATATTTCCTTCATTTGCCACCATTGTCTTCCCTCTTCTCATACGGGCATTCCGCAACAAAATGACTCACGTTGTCGTAATTGTAGCAAGTCCTTACACGTTGCTGGCCCCTTGTGCCACTCGAGTTGTTTTTGCTAAAATTGGGCCTCGAGTTTTTCTTGCTCCAAAATTGCCTTGAAGCAAGTGCCATGTGTTCATGATATGCATACTTCATATCTTCGGGGTTGCTCTCCTCTTCTTCCTCTTCTTCTTCTTCCACGGTGAGCTTGGCCTTCAATGCAAGGTTAGGCTTCTTTGCCCGTTGAGAACGGAGCACCGCATTGTCGGCGGTCTTGTCCAAAATGTTCATGGCCACAAACTCATCCAACACTTCGCTTGAGGTTAAAGTGTGGAAGTCCGGTCTTTGACGAATGACGGAGGACATGGTCTTGTGGTAGGGCATCATTGCCTTGAGGAATTTGCACTTGATCCAATTGTCATCCGTGTCCTTGCTCTCGTGATCTCGTAGTGAGACCGCGAGTTTGGTTACTCTCCGATAAAGCTCACGAGGTTCTTCATCTTCCTTCATTGCAAACTCATCGGCCTCATCTTGTACCACTTCATAGTTGGAGCGTTGAATGCTTGCGCTTCCCCGGTAGAGAGACACGACACAATGCCATGCATCTTTGGCCAAGGCGAAGGGACGAAGATGAGGTAGGTCTTCGGGTGGAATTGCATCTTGAATGATGAAGAGAGCATTCTCATTGAATTGATTGTCCGCGGCTTCTCGAGGAGTGAAGTTGCTTGGATCATATGGATAGAAACCTTCTTTAATGATTCTCCAAAGGTCAGTGTTCACATGATTTAAATGACGTTTAAAGCGGTAAATCCAAGAATTAAAATCCTCATTTTGCACAATCTTAGGGGGAGGACCGGCATGATTCAAATGAGTGGAAGGAACCGGTCCACCATAAACAAGTGGTGGTTCCACATGGGCAAAGATGCCGGTGCCATTCTTGCCACTAGATGAAGGAGCCTTTTCACTACTAGCTTCCCCCTTGTTGGGGATAGCATCCGACACCTTGTTGGTGGGATCACCCACTTTCAACGATGCGGTGGATAGTTTAAGCCCCTCAAGAAATTTAGTAAACATGCTTTCAACTTCGGTCGTCATGGAGGTTTTCAATGTCTCCAAGGCCACATTGAACTCCTCACGAGAGACCAAAGTTCCCCCATCTCCCGTAGACGAGATCGGATTCACACCAGAGTGTTCCTCCACACCGTCTACGGTATCAACCATACTCTTTGGACGGTAAAGTCCTTAATAAAGAGATGAGGCTCTGATACCAATTGAAATGATCGATATGGTTGACTAGAGGGGGGGGTGAATAGGCAACTACCAATTTTTAGCTTTTCTTTACCAAATGAAAGTTTGCATCAAAGTAGGTTGTCTAGATGTGCAACTAGGTGAGCAACCTATATGATGCAATAACAACAAGCATACAAGCAAGCAAGGGGAGAAACACTAAAGAGCTTGCACAAGTAAAGGTAAGAGATAACCAAGAGTGGATCCGGTGAAGACGAGGATGTGTTACCGAAGTTCCTTCCTTTTGAGGGGAAGTACGTCTCCGTTGGAGCGATGTGGAGGCACAATGCTCCCCAAGAAGCCACTAGGGCCACCGTGTTCTCCTCACGCCCTCACACAATGCGAGATGCCGTGATTCCACTATTGGTGCCCTTGAAGGCGGCGACCGAACCTTTACAAACAAGGTTGGGGCAATCTCCACAACTTAATCGGAGGCTCCCAACAAGACCACGAAGCTTCACCACAATGGAATATGGCTCCGAGGTGACCTCAACCGTCTAGGGTGCTCAAACACCCAAGAGTAACAAGATCCGCCAGGGATGAGTGGGGGAATCAAAAATCCCTTGGTGGAAGTGTAGATCGGAGCCTTCTCAACCACTCCCGAGCAAATCAACAAATTTGATTGGCTAGAGAGATAGATCGGGCGGAAATGAAGCTTGGAGTATTTAATGGAGCTTGAGCAATAAATGGAGCTTGGGGGAGGAAGAGGTAGGTGAGAAGGAAGAAGGGGACTCCCTTTTATAGTGGGGGCAACAATCCCGTTGCCCCCCACCAACCAGCCCCGCACAGGGCGGTACTACCGCTAAGAGGGGGCGGTACTACCGCCAGGACAGCGGTACTGCCGCCCCAGCCAGCGGTACTGCCGCGCTGAGGAGACTAGTAGGGAACAGATCCAACTGCGGTACTACCGCGATGGTAGGGCGGTACTACCGCTCCAGGAATGGTACTACCGCCACTACAACCGTGACTAGTGCCGCAAAACCTGACACAAGAAAAAAACCTCTCGAATCGAGGCGGTAGGAGCCAGACTGCCCAACGGTACTACGGCAGTGGGGTCAAGGGCGGTAGTACCGCTGTGGAGCGGTATTGCCGCTTGTGACCCTTCGGCCATAGTACCGTAGGCAGTGCGGTACTACCGCTGGGGAGAGAGAGAGAGGGAGAAGGGATCTCTCAAAGAAGCTGAGGACCAGGCGGAGGTGCCAGGCCCCCAGCGGTACTACTATTGTGGAGCCACGGCGGTACTACCGCTGCGGAGCGGGACTGCCGCTTGTGGCTTCTTAGCGGTACTACCGCTGGGTGCGCGGTACTGCCGCTTAGACCCAGACAGGACAAGGAAGAGAGGAGAGATCTTTTCAATGGATAGGAAAAGCTCGGAGGGTGAGAAGCTGATGTGTACGTGATGATTCCACCCATGCAAAATCCCAGCGGATCCCCTCTTGATAGTACGGTGCCCTCTACGCAACTAGTCCACTGAGAAAGAAACGAAAGAGCTACACCGTCTTGAAATACACTCCGAGGGGAAGAAGGCGTCTCGTGCCAGGGGAGAATCTGTGAATTATTCAAAGCACAAGATTAGTCCGCAAACATGTTGTCATCAATCACCAAAACTACATTGAGAGAGATATGCCGTAACAATGGTCTTAGGACCATGGAGGTGCGGTCGATCCCTACCCTTCCCGGTGGAAGGGCTCCTGCTCCATTTTTATGTGTTTTTTTAATTTGTTTAGGATTTGTGTCTTGCTCAAGAAGGTGAGGAGGCAATGGCTCCTAAAGACGGAATAAGTTTCTTCTCATCTAGCACCCGTCCCGGTGGTGCGTCTAGCATCGTGAGATCTGTGTGGATGTGTGTTTCTAACGGATCTCATGAGATTCTGTCGGTGTTTGTCTTTGGTGGATCTGCTTGGACCCGATCTTCGTGTGTCTGCGTTCGAGTGTTTGCAGGTTGGATACTTTCGATCTACGCTTCGCTTCATTGGCGACGACTGTTGTTCGGGTGTGTTGGTCATTTTAAGCCTTAGCACGACGGTTTCTCGACTATCTACTACAACAAAGTTACCCGACTACGATACGGGAGGGGCCATGAAGGTGACGCGCCTTCGACTCCCTCCAATGCTTATAGTTATTACTAGGTGGTCTACAAGCATGCCTGTAATTTATTTATATTACTACTAATGTTCTTTGTGCTGTCATGATATTTAATGAATAAATTGGACTTTTCCCCTCAAATAAGAAATACTCCCACCATTATGTTTACTGCGCCTATAAGATTTGTCTGAAGTTAAACAATACGAAGTCATTATCATTAGATGCATCCTGAATTTAATTTGCATACTATATAACTTTAGTGCTCCCTCCAATCCATTTTGAGTACAAAGCTGTATTAAAGCAGCGAATTAATATGGGTTGGAGCAAGTATTGTACATGTTGATATTTTTTTATATAAATATGTTTAAATTTTATGAAGTTTGACTTCGGACAATTCTTATATGCAGAGTAAAAGAGACCTCAGGGAGTATTAGTACTCTTTCTTTTTCATAATGTAGCCTTTAAAAAAAAGGGCAGGATTCATAATGTAGTTTTATAAACTTGGTTAGAGTCTATGCGCATTACATTATAAAACAGAGCAATCAATATAAACATAGTACAGATGCCATGGCCCGCAAGAATTTGGGAGGACATGCGCACGCATGTTTGAAAGAGAAAAGCCGAGCAGGGCGATCAGCGTTGCTTCTCGTTCTTTGCTTGGGACTTTTGTGAAGTGACCAGAGACCATCGTGCAGAGAAGACGCGTGCACACCGCCAATACTCCCTTCAGTCTTTTTTTAGTCTGCATATAAGTTTTGTTACTTTGACCGAATGTATAGAAAAAAGTATTAGCATTTACGATACCAAATCAATTTTGTTAAATTCATTACGAAATGTAGTTTCATGGGATATATATTTGGTATGGTAGATATTGATATTTTTTAATATATATTTGGTCAAACTTTGCAAAGTTTGACTTGACCCAAATCTAATATGCAGAGTAAAAAGGACCGGAGGGAGTAGTACTGTACTGGACTGGCTACTTATGTCGCTCGTTTGCAAGTTAGTGGTTTCCGTTTTCGGCAAGCTGTAATGGCTACTCAAGGCGGCTAAATTTTGTGTTTTGACCCTTTTTTCAAACCTATTCGAGATCTGATCTTAGTTTAATTTTTTTTTCAAGATTTGATCCTTTTGTTATCGTCAGGGACCATAGCGGTAGGGTATAACAGCTTACCACGAAGGACCCTGGCGGTAGGGTTGCATGCCCTACCGTCAAAAACCTCCTAAGTATTGAACATAATGTATGCTTGTGCCTGTTTGGCGGTAGCGATGTTTTCAACCGCCAAAGTCCCTGGCGGTAGGCTGTTAGACCCTACCGCCATGGACTCTGGCGATAGCAAAAGGGTCAGATCTTTAATTTTTTTTAATCTAGGATCAGATCTCGAATAGGTTTTAGAAAAAGGTCAAAACACGAAATTTTGCCACTCAAGGCCACAAGCTTTTCTCTGTGTCAGCCGAGGAGAGTCGCTCTGTCCTTTCAAGCTTTTTCAGTTCAAGCACAAGTGCGCGATGCCTTTCTCACTGTGTAGGCGTCAGGCGTGCATGCTCTTCGTGTGTGTGGATTGGACCGATGGCCGTAGGACATGTACGGATGTCAAAAAAAAAGAACACGGCCAGTCGAGGCCGCCAGTCGATCCTGCACGCACACCGTCCTGGGATGGTATGGCGTATGGTACCGGTTCGCCTGACCAGTCAATCAACCGTCTTGCATGCATGTGCATTTTATCTTTTCATTGTGCATACGGATGCTTCATTTCCCCCCATGAATCAACAAACATGTCTGTTTGGTCAGTCAATCCATGTGTTGTGCTCCCTTTGTAAAGAAAAAAAAAATCTGATTTGAAACATAGTATCATCCGTGCATACATATCTCTACTCCTAATGGAGCAGTTGGTAGGATTGCGTCCACGGTTATTATTCGTCTGGTTTATTTTCGTCCGGTTTATTTTCGTCTTTCCTTCCACCATCCCATGTACCGAAAGCCAAACGGATCAGAACTTTCCATGTGGACACAAATTATTTAGTAATGTCTTTATGGGAGAGAATCAATCACGGTTAATCTCTAATCAATATTTAAAAATCAAATCTAAATTAATTAACTTACCATAAGTCGGTCAATCACTGATTAATCTTTCCATACGTAGTCAAATTACATCAAAGGAAATGTTTCGATTATAGCAGTACCCTGCTACAAACCGAGCGAGTCGGGCTTTCACCCCGCACCGCACGACTCTTCTCTCCCCCTCGCCGCCTCCCGCCTCGGGCCGCTCGCCGTTCGTCTTCCCGAGGGACGCAGCCGCACCACCGCGCTCAGCTGCTCCCTCACCTTCCTCGCCGTCCTCACCCGTAGGACGCCGCCGCACCTCTCCTCTGCATCACCCTGTTGGCGGGATCCAGGTCACGGGGCTGATGACCTCATCATCTCTGACGGCGGATTTGGTCGTCGGCGAGGAGGCCGAGCCTCATGCTTCGGCCACAGCCACCCCGACCTCGTTGTATGTTCACCTCCTCATCCACCCCCTTCCCTGTCCAATTTTGCTTTATTTTGGTTCGTCTTTCATCCCGTCCAAACCGGACTTTTTACCTTACGATGCTCGCCTCCTATGTTTCTGCATTAACCAACACGGCGTCGCGTGATCATGGAGCAGCAGGGTTGAGAGGATGGGTCTCAGTGACTGGCGGATGGCGTTCGTCGTGTGAGCGAAAATAGTGTGTAACTCATGGAGTGCAAGCTGTTGTGCGGCTACATGGCGATGCTCGACTGTAGCGTTGAGACGTAGAGCACGTGCGCCATGATGTCGTGCTTCACCATCGCTTCCCCTAGCTTTCTCTCAAGGCATCATGGTCTCGATGGGTTGGGGCTCGCCTCCCGCACTCCTTTTTGTCGTGTACAAAAACCAAGGTGACCCCTAGGTACTCTCAACGCTTGGTCTAGAAATCCCTCGAATTCGTTGCCCAAGCCGAGTGTTGTGATCTGACGGTCGGTCATCGTGCAGGTGTCGAATTATTGAGGGAGGCTTCAGATCATCCTGGGCATGGAGATGAGGCTGGCCATTAAGGATGTGGGTGAAGGTCACGTCGTTTCTTCTCCTGCCTCCAATATCCACTGCTGATATTTTGAGTTCTTTGATCTGAGAAAGAACCATGGGAACGTAAGGTTTTTAACCCAACATGATTTAATTACCCTTTTCACTTTTGTATTTTATAAGTACATAAGCATTCAGTTCTTCTATCCTTTGTACGAGGATGCAATTCACTCCAAACATGTAAACAGTGTCACATCTTACAGAAGCTTCTAATTATTTACAATGAGTATGGTACATAAACCAATGTGCTTGGGCTGTGCTTTGTGTTTCTGTCATGCCTTGTCTTTAGAAGGCACCGTGATGAATGCTAATTTAATAGAGGAGAATCAAGCAAGCGATGTGCAATGATTTTAATGACCATATTCTACACTTAATGATGATTGATAGTCGATTTATGGTTTCTCCCACTTTAGTAAGAAAGATGTGGTGTACAGAATCTTGCAAAAATGGAGGATATGGATTTGGGGCGCGCGCGAACTGTCCCGACAACGGCGGTGCTGCCTACCAACACCATGTGCAAGACTGCCTGACTTGTCCTCTATCTTAATGGTAAGTTTCTCTCCTTTTCTATCTCGTGGTCTCCTTGATTTGTCTTTCGAGAAAGGATTGAAAGTAGTTTGGGTGGTTCAATTAATTCAATGCCCAACAATATCATTAGTTGTCAGCAAGAAGTTACTCCAAATTCCATCGCCTAACAATATCATCAGTTGTAAGAAGTTAGGAGTTTGGTACGTACCCCGGTGCAAGAGACCATGGATGCAAAAGGTACTTCTGCTAGAGTAAGATTAGATAGTCAAATTGTAGACAAACAGCAGTGTGCATTGGCATTGCAACTTCTGACATGGGATATTTGTGTAGTCAGATAATTAGGAACCTGGACTACAAGGGCAAATGGGAGGCACCTTTCATCGACATTCAGCCCAGGGAACCTCAACTTTCCCACTGTTGTACATTCATACTACTGTCCATGTATCGCTTCTGCTCAACTATAATACACGGAAACATGAAAGCTCATGTTTTTCCCTTGTTTGTGCAGAGTACAAGGATGATTCCTACATCTATGCATTGATATGCTGAACCACATTGGCATTGAGCCAAGCCAGGTTAGTGCTTCAAAAATTCTGAAAAAATCTGTGAAATGTTGTTGACACTTTGTTAAGTATTTGGTTTAACTATGTATATTTGATTCTTATCCTATGAAGCATAATTAAAGTGTTGACTCTGTTTGACATTTTGATGTATTACATCTAATTAGTAGCATTTGACTTTTGTTTCATTTTAGATGTCTGATGTAGACAACTAAGGCAATGGCTATTGCATTGTAGGACGAGAAGGTCCAACGCGGTGGCGGCGGGTACATACCCAACGCGGCGACCCGTGGGCGCACCGGTTCTAGGGGCTTGAGAGCTGGGGCCGGCATCCAAGCGGTGAACATGGATGGTGGCGTGTGGAAGTGGGCGGTGGTGGGCAGGGAACAATGTGGCCCTGTCGGCGTCCTCTTTGTTTAGCTTGACATGATCGTTATTCAGCTGAAAACAAGATTACCTAAGGGATATTAAGACTAGAACATGAATGCACAATACTTTTCCGATGTGATTTTTGTAAATGGAATTAACTTTGTAGAGTTGGCATGACATGCGCCTTCACTAGCGTTAATAATAGACCCTCCCTCCTTCCAAATTCCTGACCAATCATTGTTTTTGTAAGGATCCTTCTTGACTTTTGTTAGTTGTTCATCTATTGTTCATCTATGAATGAATTTAACCATGTGGTCTAACTGATTGGTCATATGAACTTATGAAGTAGTTGTCGTGTGTACTAATTGCGACAAATGGAATCCTTTGCTTTTTGCATTGTTCACTAATATCATTAATAGATATGCATGTGTTACCGATATTTCTTAATTTGGCTGACTGAGCATTACTAGAAGGAAGGCTCTATTGATATTCTGATTATGCTTGAGCAGTAATATCACGTGATGCTTTTGTTCGCTCCTTACATTTTTTATATGCTTTCCTTCTGTCCTTAAATGATTGCTCGATTAGTATTTATGTGTGGATCAAATTTCTTCTGCCTTTGCGAATGTGTGTAAAAAAATTCTCACTACAAGTTATTATGTATTACTACATCATATATACTGAGCACAAAATGACTCCTTCACTTGTACCTTCTGTTTGAAAGTCTCGTTCACACTCTTTTGTTGTCGATTACTAGGCTATAATTCTTTGTGACTTTCGATTTTGTTTGTTGTTCTGATCCTATGTCGAATCAATCCCGATCCATGGGGAAGAAGATACAAGGGGACCGACCACTGAGTCGATGATGCCGACGATCGAGGATGGCAAACATAATCATTTTGGTGTCATAGGTTCATTGGAGCTGATGCCGCCACCTCCTCGCCCCTTGGTCTCGGAGGTTGTGATGGCCAGGTCAGCGACATGGCCACGTAGTATGCCTCATTTTCTCCTATTGCGTTGTTTCTTTTTTATCATGTGATTTCTATTTTGTTTCTGTTAGCAATAATTACAGCTCCATGAAGCAAAAGAAAGATTGAGAAATCATTTTTGTTTATACTCAAAGGCTTGGCTACCTAGGGGTGTTATTGACTCCCTACCAAAAGTTGTGTTTATACTCAAAGGCTTATGCATGCTTTCTAAAAAATATGTTGCACAATCACTATAATTATGGTGTTATGTGAGTTAGAAGATTTCAAAAGTGCATCAATTGAGAATTACACATATTTATACATCGGACAGGGAAGCATGTATTTGATATTTCTTGCTGAAATTCAGCGTTTTCTATCGGAGGTCTAAATTTTCATATGCCAGACTTTTAAGTTAGATGGTGTGTATTATAATGATTTTTTATTGGATGGTGTGTTGTATATTTGGGTCTATGTAATATTTGTTAGGAAATTCCATAATGTATTAAGGTTCTGGTTGCAGCATCTTGAAATATTTGTTTAAAGGTAACAAAATGCTCCATCTGTTGTCTTTAATTAATGGTTAATAACAATGGAAATGCTTCGTGAGATGATTGGTCTTAAGCATAAAAGTCATGTAGAGTTCTATCTACCTTGTGTAATATAGTGCACAATAAAGAGTACTATGTTTCTGTACCACTTTCTTTATTTTGTGCATTGCGTGTCTTTCTATGTATACATTATCGAATTACATTTTGTATCGAAGAATATTTTTGTGTGATATGGATTTCAATTATGTTTACACGTAAAACTTGATATGCATTATGTTTATATATGCACACGGTAAAAATATTTAAAAGCCCGTGGCAACGCACGGGCCTTCTACTAGTGCTCCATAGATTTTTCCCATCACTCAATCAATCCGCTTGGAGTCAATGCATGAAGACTAAGCAACCCTCTTGACTTCCTTTTGGTTGTAGAATATTGTACGGCCGGGGCATTAATGATGAGTGGCCCCATCGGCCAATGCATGAAGTCTAAGCAACATCTTTTACTTCTTGTTATGTAACTTGTCGCTAAATTTACACTCTTCTTTGATTTCAAGGATTCTCAAAGGAATTTTAAAGGATTTCAATCCTTAGGAACTTTTTCTATGCAGGTTGTTTTGATTCATATGATTGCATATGATAGAATTTTTTTCCTTGCGATTCATTTGCATAGTTTTTTTCATTCACTTAAACCTTTTTGAAAGAATCCTACATTTTTTCATGTGCACAATCAAACACCCTCACAATCATGTTGTATTCAAGGTGACATGCTACTCTATTCCTACGTATTTCCTATTCCCGCATTTTTTAATTGTTGTGAATCAAAGAGGCCTTTCTCTAGAAACAAGGCCGAGTGGCGTTAACTCAATGACACCCTTACATCCCCAGAAGCCTACACAACAAACACAACAACACAAATAGTGGGAGATACAAGAACCGCAGATCACAAACTAGGAAGCTTGAACAACGATGCCTTCGGCCGACGTCAAGATCGTGTCGGAGAGGAGACGAAGCCAGGGAGGTGGCTCGCTGCCGGCGGAAGCCCATGTGTCATCAAATCCCCAAGGCCACATATCGTCCTTACACCATCTGCCTCTGCCTCTGAAGAAGGTCGGCGTGCCCTCTCGTCCTGGTTCACAGGGCGCTGCACCGTCAGCATGGCAGATGCTCCGCCAAAGCACTCATGGACATGGACCAACCGGTGGCACAGGGAAGGATGACATGCACGAGCGCCTCACCTCACGAAGCAACCTTAGACACCGTGTCACTCACCTTCTAAACAAACCATGGCACATGACCCAAGATGTCGGACAAAATCACCAAAGAAGACGAAGTGAAAAGAAGTGCACCACACCACGGGACACAGAAGGAGCTCCAATAGGAACCTGACTTGCCACTGGGTTATCGCACTATTGAATAGCACACTATTCGCCATCAGTGGCCAAACACACGCGTGAGAGCCTTGCCCCTCACCTCCACCCCTACCCATTGTCCAAAGGTGACTCCTTCAAGAAGGTGACGGCACGAGCCGCCGCCCAAATCTAAGGGATTTTTTGTTTTCACAAGGGACATACATGGGAGGGGAGGCAAGGGGCGAACCTCGATGATGCCTACAAGTAGGAGGATGGCACCCTCAATACCGTCGACATTATGGCCATCATTGCTGATTAAGGGTTTCCCTGGGTCAAAATCCCCAGCCCCAAGCACGTTGTCCAACCACCAGAGATGGCGAACAAGAGACCGTTGTGATCCCGGGTAGGCGGGGCTGGCCGAGCTGCACGCCGAGAAGCCACCATCTCCAGATCTTGCACTAGGAGCCAGCGGAGATGACCCTCGCGTCATGACCCACATCCACCACCGCCTCGCCACACGCGCGAACAAGGGGGCGTCCCTTAGCATCAATGCCCGCCAACTGCTGCAGGGAGGCGTCACCCTCACCGCTGAAGCCGCCACCTCAGATCCAGGCGCCTCCCACGCAGAACATGGGCGGAGAAGAGTGTCGCTGCCACTTTCCGTGACGGTCGTGCGGCCCGTCCGACGACCCCCTCAGGTTGCGGCGAGTTGATGGATGGGAGGGAGAGCTGGTATGGCGGCGCTAGGGTTTCGCCCTCGAGTTGTCATGGAGGGGCAACACAAGGTCTACTAGTGGGAAGGGCCTCTCCGTAGTCCAGGTGCGGCAACGCTGATGCGGTATGGGACCCACCGACAACTCGAATCAAAGAGGCCTTAATAGAGGGAGTACAACAAACATATTGTTGGTCGGATGGATGAAGTGGGTAATGTCGTGGTTCTAGATCTGATAGTAGAATGGGGGGGTAGGAATGTAGAGGCAAGATCCTAGCTATGGAGTAGTTGTACGCGCGAGTTTTACGAGTTCAGGCCCTTCTCGGAGGAAGTAACAACCCTACGTCCCGGAGCCCGGAGGTGGTCGACTGGATTATACGCGTGTGAGTTACAGAGGGTGCGAACCCTTGTCCCTGAGGAGGGGGGTGGCTTATATAGAGTTCGCCAGACCCCTCCCGCCCTCAGTTACAAAGGGTTTAAGGTACATAAAGGTAGAGACGTTACTGGTAACGCCTGTAATAAAACTACATAAATGACCATTAAAGCTATGACTTAAATCCCGACCGTTGCAGAGTGAGTGGCTCTTAGTCTTCTAGTAGTCGAGTGGTTGTTCGTATGGTCGAGTGTCTTCAAGACTGTCGAGTGGAACATGGCTTTATGGTCGAGTGGACGATGATTTTTCTTCGACTGCTTCTGGTTCTTTAAGGGATGTCCTTGGGGAGGGTATCTTGATCAGATCCATGACCCTACCCTAGGTACATAGCTTCGTCATTAGCCCCTGAATGGATCAGGGTTTGAGTGAGGAAGGAGTTGAGAACACTTCCGACTCATTCTTCGTGCTATGAGTATATCTTGCTCTGGATCAATGAACTGAGGGGATAACATCAACTTCTTTTTCAGTCGCCTTGGTCCATTCTTAGTTTTTGTCGAGTGAACTTTCACGGTAGAGTTCCGAATGACGATGTGGAGGATGTTTTCCATCTGACAAGTTGCTCTGCTCTCCGCGGATTTCGCGGGATTCAAATTTTGGGAAGCGCGCCGGATGGGCGAGGCCGTGGTAATCGGGACGGATTAGGCAGGTCGCCTCGATCCCCGCGCCATCTTTTTCGCCACGTATCGCGCGCGCGACTGTTGCGGGATTTGTTTAGATCGTCTGGGCCTACAAGTCAGTCACTCGGGAATGACCTTATAAAAGACACCGGACCGGCCCTTTGAACAGTGCGCCCTCATTCTCTTTCTTCTTCCTCAGACTTCTCTGCCGCGCCCGCTTCCGTTCTTGGCGTCGCAACCTCGCTCGGACTCGATCCGCCGCCATGGGAAAAGAGAAGATGGTGGCGTTGGAGCACGCGAAGAAGGCAACCGCGAAGGAGAAGGGCAAGAGGACCAGCCGGGGCGGATCCTTGTCAAGATCCGGCCTGCCGCCGGGCTGGATTCAGGGCGACTGGATCCGCTCGACGATCAGCCAGGACGACCTCGATGACCTGGTGGAGGGGGGACTGATCCCCCACGAATCGGCGTGGCTCCCGGGAAACGAGATAGAGCCGCAGCCGCGGGAGGGTGAGTGCGTTCTCCTCGCCACTCACGTCGACCGCGGGTTTTCTTTGCCTCCCCATCCTTTCTTTTGTGGCTTTTTGAACTTCTTCGGGGCTCAACTCCACCACTTCACTCCAAACACCATAGTTTATCTGGCTGCCTTTGTGTCAATGTGCCAAAATTTCTTGGGTTGTCGACCGCACTCGGGTCTCTTCAAACACATATTCACCTGTCGCTCCCAGTAGGTCAAGAAGGCCAATCCGAGTGATGAGAGGACACACGTGATCCAAATGTGAGGGGGCCTTGGGATCCAGATGAGGAACAAGAGTACCTTCCCAGCGATGATCCTTCCCGACTCGGTCCGGGGCTGGCAGTCGACTTGGTTTTACTGTAAGGACACCCCGGGTCAGTCGACTGGACTTCCCCCCTTTTCCCTGGCTCGAGTGGAGAAGCCCCCCTCCTTGAGGGTGATCCCAGAAGAGAAGGCACATGTCAAAGCGTTGGTCGAGCGGGTCGTCCAACTTGTCCGCGACGAGGTGACTGGGATGGACCTGCTGGAGGTCTTTCTCAGTCGACGCATCCAACCGCTTCAGACCCGTGACCATCTGATGTGGATGTACTCGGGACTCGAGGACTCCACTCGGATCCACCCGGAGGACGTCGGCGAAGACACGGTGGAGAAGTGGATGAGGGGAATCACCAGCAACAAAGACAATCCTCGGGGGTCTAGGAGGGTGATTTCATTCAAACACTCGCGCCAGCCGGAACAGGTATGATTCTGCTGTGCCAAGGATCTTCTCGATTCACTTCGTGACACCTTGTTGATGGTCGACTGTATTTCCTTTGCTCGGTGTCCTTTCAGGCTCTCATTGATATGTACTCGATGCCCAGTGGCACTCGGATGCAGAGGAGGACGAGGAGAGCGACGACTCGAGTGATGACGAAGAGGTCGACTCACCTCCTCGCAGAGAGAGGAGATCCAAGCACGCTCACGACCCGACGAGCACCCCGGTCTTGGCGACCGCGCCGACTGGGCAAACTTCAAAGCGCCCCCGGACTTCTTCCCCAGTGCTGATTGAGAAGGCTCTGAAGCAGCTCAAGGTTGTGCCGCCTCCTGCGCCAAAAGCATCAAAGGCCACCTCCTCCAAGCCACAAAAGGCTTTGCCCAGAATCAAAGTGACCATCCCCACCATCTCCGGGTAATCATCTGACCTGTTCTTTTCATCGATTCGAGCAACAGAATGTAACCGACTGAATGCGGACATTTGCAGTGCTGCTACATCAGGAACCTCTTCCTACCAGTACCGAGACAAGGAGATGGAAGATGCGGTTACCTCCAACCTAGGTAAAAACTCTTATGATCTTGTTCTTGATTACTTGGTCGATTGAATTCTAGCGGTTCACTTGGGGTCGACTGAACTTCTCTGCAGCTCCACCCAACGTCATCGATCTCCCAGATGACGACGAAGACATGGCTCCCAGGCCCAGAAAGAGCAAAAAGGCAGCGGCTGGTAAGACGTCTCAGCAGGGACCAATGACAGCACCAACCGTCCGTCAATCTGAAGACGCGGGCGGGGCCTCTGTAACTTTTGTTGTACCCTTGTCGAGTGAGCGCCCCGCACCATCGACTGTACCGGTGTTTCCTTCAGTCGTCCAATCTCCTGCCTCGGAGCTCCAAGCTGCTGCACCTGGGTCGTCTGCCCCCTTCTTCACCAGCTACCCTGTTCCGGAAAACCAGTCGGATGCGGCTGCGGATGTTGGGGAACGTAGTAATTTCAAAAAATTTCCTACGCACACACAAGATCATGGTGATGCATAGCAACGAGAGGGGAGAGTGTGATCTACGTACCCTTGTATACCGATAGCGGAAGCATTAGCACAACGCGGCTGATGTAGTCGTACGTCTTCACGGCCCGACCGATCAAGCACCGAAACTATGACACCTCCGAGTTCTAGCACACGTTCAGCTCGATGACGATCCCCGGACTCCGATCCAGCAAAGTGTCGGGGAAGAGTTCCGTCAGCACGACGGCATGGTGACGATCTTGATGTACTACCGTCGCAGGGCTTCGCCTAAGCACTGCTACAATATTATCGAGGATTATGGTGAAAGGGGGCACCGCACACGGCTAAGAATATGATCACGTGGATCAACTTGTGTGTCTAGGGGTGCCCCCTGCCCCCGTATATAAAGGAGCAGGGGGAGGTGCGGCCGGCCAGGAGGAGGGCGCGCCAGGAGGAGTCCTACTCCCACCGGGAGTAGGATTCCCCCCTTTCCTAGTTGGAATAGGATTCGGGAGGGGGAAAGAGGAGATAGAGAAGGAAGGGGGGCGCCGCCCCCCTCTCCTTGTCCTATTCGGACTAGGGGTGGAGGGGCGCGCGACCCAGCCCTGACCACCTCTCCTCTCTTCCACTAAAGCCCACTAAGGCCCATATACCTCCCGGGGGGTTCCGGTAACCTCCCGGTACTCCGGTAAAATCCCGATTTCACCCGGAACACTTCCGATATCCAAATATAGGCTTCCAATATATCAATCTTTATGTCTCGACCATTTCGAGACTCCTCGTCATGTCCGTGATCACATCCGGGACTCCGAACAAACTTCGGTACATCAAAATGCATAAACTCATAATATAACTGTCATCAAAACCTTAAGCGTGCGGACCCTACGGGTTCGAGAACAATGTAGACATGACCGAGACACGTCTCTCGTCAATAACCAATAGCGGAACCTGGATGCTCATATTGGCTCCCACATATTCTATGAAGATCTTTATTGGTCAGATCGCATAACAACATACATTGTTCCCTTTGTCATCGGTATGTTACTTGCCCGAGATTCGATTGTCGGTATCTCAATACCTAGTTCAATCTCGTTACCGGCAAGTCTCTTTACTCGTTTCGTAATACATCATCTTGCAACTAACTCATTAGTTGTAATGCTTGCAAGGCTTATGTGATGTGCATTACCGAGAGGGCCCAGAGATACCTCTCCGACAATCGGAATGACAAATCCTAATCTCGAAATACGCCAACCCAACATGTACCTTTGGAGACACCTATAGAGCTCCTTTATAATCACCCAGTTACGTTGTGACGTTTGGTAGCACACAAAGTGTTCCTCCGGCAAACGGGAGTTGCATAATCTCATAGTCATAGGAACATGTATAAGTCATGAAGAAAGCAATAGCAACATACTAAACGATCGGGTGCTGATCATTTAGAATCAATAATCTAGAGTCAATAATCTAGATTACACAGTAATGATTCTAACACCCATGGAGCTTTGGTGCTGATCATGTTTTGCTCGTGGAAAAGGCTTAGTCAATGGGTCTGCTATATTCAGATCCGTATGTATCTTGCAAATCTCTATGTCTCCCACCTGGACTAGATCCTGGATGGAATTGAAGCGTCTCTTGATGTGCTTGGTTCTCTTGTGAAATCTGGATTCCTTTGCCAAGGCAATTGCACCAGTATTGTCACAAAAGATTTTCATTGGACCCGATGCACTAGGTATGACACCTAGATCGGATATGAACTCCTTCATCCAGACTCCTTTGTTTGCTGCTTCCGAAGCAGCTATGTACTCCGCTTCACAGGTAGATCCCGCCACAACGCTTTGTTTAGAACTGCACCAACTGACAGCTCCACCGTTTAATGTAAACACGTATCCGGTTTGCGATTTAGAATCGTCCGGATCAGTGTCAAAGCTTGCATCAACGTAACCATTTACGATGAGCTCTTTGTCACCTCCATATATGAGAAACATATCCTTAGTCGTTTTCTGGTATTTCAGGATGTTCTTGACCGCTGTTGTAACACCCCGGATGTAACTTTCCCAATTTGTACTCCAACTCTTACCGTTTCCGGCGTTAAGTTATATTTATTTCTCGGGTTCGGGTCTTTGTCTCCGTGTGTTGTTTTCGTTTTCATGCATCTCATATCATGTCATCATGTGCATTGCATTCGCATACGTGTTCATCTCATGCATTCGAGCATTTTCCCCGTTGTCCGTTTTGCATTCCGGCGCTTCGTTCTCCTCCGGTGGTCGTTTCTAGCTTTCTTTCATGTGTGGGGATTAAACATTTCCGGATTGGACCGAGACTTGCCAAGCGGCCTTGGTTTACTACCGGTAGACCGCCTGTCAAGTTTCGTACCATTTGGACTTCGTTTAATACTCCAACGGTTAACCGAGGGACCGAAAAGGCCTCGTGTGTGTTGCAGCCCAACACCCCTCCAATTTGGCCCAAAACCCACCAAACTCAGCCCCATGTCCTAGAGCGTTCGATCACGATCGCGTGGCCGAAAACCGCACCTCATTTGGACTCTCCTAGCCCCCCTATGCCTATAAATAGACCCCTCCAATTTCGGATCTCTCCTCCCCCATGAAACCCTAAAAATCTACTCCGCCGCCATCGGACACGTCCGGCCGCAACCGGACGCGTCCGGCCGCCAACACCGACCAACGGGACGCCGCCACGTCAGCCTGCGACGCCCTACATCGCCGCCTCAGCACTGCCGGCCCGCCAGGCCCACGTCGGGCCCCCGAGGGACCGAAGCCACCGCCGCCCGCGCCTGTTGCTCCGCCGCCTCCTTCCCCG
>NC_041380.1:553328074-553338104 GCF_002162155.2 Triticum dicoccoides | reverse complement strand
GCCGCCGCCACCGCGGGCCCCTGCGCCGCCGCCCCTGGTCGCCGGCGACGTCGCCCCCGCCGGTCGCCGTCCTTGCCCACCTCGCCGTCGTCCTCGGCATCCTCGCCGGAGAGCTTCGGTGAACAGTGCCGCCGCCGCCTCGGTTTCCGTGCAACCCTAGGTCTGGGGTTGTTTTTTTTTCTCTAAGTCATTAAATTTTTAGTCCAAGTTGCTATGTTCGAGGCTCCGTAACTTTGCATTCGTAGCTCTGATTTGGGCATGTAACACATCAAAGTGTTCGCCTCGACGAGTACATCATTTCATTCCATTGCATCATTTTCATTTGAGTTCATCTTGATGCCTGAAATGCTGTTAGAAGAGGGCTTCGTGAGTTAATTGTCAGATCTGCTAGTTCATCTTAGACTTTTGTCATTTTTGCCATGATTGTTGTGTGCATGCTATGCCTGTGAGTCCTTCATATGTTTTGTTAAGCATCTTGTTATGTTTCCAGAGGTGCAACCCATGCATTTTTAGGATATGTGTGGTGACTTGTGCAAGATTGCAAAGTGAGGCACCCGGTAAATCTGTTTTCAGGGACTTAGTAGTTTTCACTAAGTCTGGGTTTATTTAGTTCATGATGCCATATGTTCAGCTTGTTTCCTAGTGATCCGTGCCTCTTTTGAGGATGATCAGTAAGGGAGTTTTGTTAATCATGTTGTTCTCTATCCATCCATGTCTTTGTTTGCAATTATGGAGCACCCTAGCTTGAGTCAATCGAGCTCTACTTTTGCTTCGTTGTGAATCTGGGCAGATCGTCAACTTGTTTGCGATTTTGCCGATGTTATTGTAGTTGATCCGTGGATGCTATGCCATTGTTCTTGCCATGTATAGTTTGTATTTTGTGCCTTATTTAAGGATGTATGCTTGTCTTGCCATGAATTGCACCGTGGTGAGTGCATCGAGCTCGTAAACATGCCTTCGTGAGTTATATTTTCAGCATGTCAGTTTTCACTAAGTCGAAAAACTGATTGTGTTTGAGCTATGTTCGTGTGCTTGTTAGTATATTTTGTGATCCCTTTTGGCCCCAGGTCACTTTGGGACTTTTGTTAAGCTTGTTGAGTAGCTCCATGCCATGTTCTTACTTGTCTTAATCAGGTCATGTATCATGTTGTTTTGCTGCTCCGAAGAGGGCTTCGTGATCTGAAATTTCAGACAAGTGTTAATTTCACTAAGTCTGGAATCTGTTTTGCATTTGCGTTTTTGCCATGCTTGTTTGAACCTCATAATGGATGAATTGGCCGTGGCTCAGTGCTAGTCTTTTGTTAAGCATCTTGTGTGCATCCCTGCCATGTATTTTGTTGTCATGCTTGGTGGTTGTAGCATGTTCATTTCGTTGCATTTAGATGCCTACTTGCTGTAAATCGCAGACCGGTGTCATTCTTAAAACGCTTGCCATTTCCAAACCGTAACTCCGATTCCGATGTTCTTTATATCGTTTCCAAGCGATTTCATCTCTTCTTTCCAGTGGCACCCTTGGAATTACAAGTTGAGGCCAGGTTCATGCATTTCCTGTCATATCTTGCATTTTGCATCCCGCATCGCATCCCGCACAGCATATCATCATTTCATCATATTGCTTGGTCTTGCACGTGGTTGATTATATCCTTGTTGCTTGTTTGTATTGTTTGAGCTATGTTCGTGTGCTTGTTAGTATATTTTGTGATCCCTTTTGGCCCCAGGTCACTTTGGGACTTTTGTTAAGCTTGTTGAGTAGCTCCATGCCATGTTCTTACTTGTCTTAATCAGGTCATGTAGCATCTTGTGTGCATCCCTCCCATGTATTTTGTTGTCATGCTTGGTGGCTGTAGCATGTTCATTTCGTTGCATTTAGATGCCTACTTGATGTAAATCGCAGACCGGTGTCATTCTTAAAATGCTTGCCATTTCCAAACCGTAACTCCGATTCCGATGTTCTTTATATCGTTTTCAAGCGATTTCATATCTTCTTTCCAGTGGCACCCTTGAAATTACAAGTTGAGGCCAGGTTCATGCATTTCCTGTCATATCTTGCATTTTGCATCCCGCATCGCATCCCGCATAGCATATCATCATTTCATCATATTGCTTGGTCTTGCACGTGGTTGATTGTATCCTTGTTGCTTGTTTGTCTTGTTTGGGTAGAGCCGGGAGACGAGTTCGCTACCGAGGAGCCCGTTGAGTTTGCTTTTGAGGATCCAGTCAGCTCTGACAACTGTGCAGGCAAGATGATCACACCCTCAAAATCACTACTATCTTTGCTATGCTAGTTTGCTCGCTCTTTGCTATGCCAATGCTACGATGCCTACCATTTGCTTGTCAGCCTCCCAAATTGCCATGTCAAACCTCTAACCCACCATTGTCCTAGCAAACCGTTGATTGGCTATGTTACCGCTTTGCTCAGCCCCTCTTATAGCGTTGCTAGTTGCAGGTGAAGATTGGAGGCCGTTCCTTGTTGGAACATCTTTTATTTACTTGTTGGGATATCATTATATTGCTATGTTATCTTAATGCATCTATATACTTGGAAAAGGGTGGAAGGCTCGGCCTCTCGCCTAGTGTTTTGTTCCACTCTTGCCGCCCTAGTTTCCGTCATATCGGTGTTATGGTCCTGGATTTTGCGTTCCTTACGCGGTTGGGTTATAATGGGAACCCCTTGATATTTCGCCTTGATTAAAGCTTGTCCAGCAATGCCCAACCTTGGTTTTACCATTTGCCACCTAGCCTTTTCTTTCCCTTGGGTTATGCAGACTCAAGGGTCATCTTATTTTAACCCCCCGGGCCAGTGCTCCTCTAAGTGTTGGTCCAAACCGTCAGCCGCCGGTGGCTACCAGGGGCAACTCTGGGCTGGCCTACCGGAAGTTTAGACAATCTGAGTGTGCCCTGAGAAAGAGATATGTGCAGCTCCTATCGGGATTTGTCGGCACATTCGGGCGGTGTTGCTGGTCTTGTTTTAATCTGTCGAAGTGTCTTGAGTTACCGAGATACCGAGTCTGATCGGAACATCTTGGGAGGAGGTCTATTCCTTCGTTGACCGTGAGAGCTTGTCATGGGCTAAGTTGGGACTCCCCTGCAGGGATTGAACTTTCGAAAGTTGTGCCCGTGGTTATGGGCAGATGGGAATTTGTTAATGTCCGATTGTAGATAACTTGAACCTTAATTAATTAAAATGAATCAACCGAGTGTGTTACCGTGATGGCCTCTTCTCGGCGGAGTCCGGGAAGTGGACACGGTGTTGGAGTAATGTTTGCGCAGGTTGTTCTTCTAGATTCTCGCTCGCGCTTGGCCTCCTCTTCTCGCTCTCTTTTGCGTATAAGTTAGCCACCATACTTGCTAGTCGCTTGCTGCAGCTCCACATATACTTGCCTTACCATTCCTATAAGCTTAAATAGTCTTGATCGCGAGGGTGCGAGATTGCTGAGTCCCTGTGGCTCACAGATACTATAACTCTAGATGCAGGTCCAGGTGATTCCGCTCCAGGTGACGAGTACGAGCTTAAGTGGGAGTTCGATGAGGACTCTCAGCATTACTACGTTTCCTTTCCCGATGATCAGTAGTGGTGCCTAGTTGGGGTTTGATTCAGGGCCTTGTCGCATGTTGGGTTCTCTTCTATTTCGGCACCGTAGTCGGGCCATGAGTGTTTTGGTTGATGTAATGTTATTTATGTTCTTGATTGACGTGGCGAGTGTAAGCCAACTATGTTCTCCCCTTTATTACTCATATTACATGGGATGTTGTGAAGATTGCCTAACTTGCGACATATGCCTTCAATGCGATTATGTCTCTAAGTCGTGCCTCGACACGTGGGAGCTATAGTCGCATCGAGGGTGTTACAAGTTGGTATCAGAGCCATCCCCGACCTTAGGAGCCCCATTGCTTGATCGTTTTTAGCGGCCGAGTTGTGTCTAGGAAAATGTTTTGAGTCATTTAGGAATTATATATCGGAGAGATTAGGAATTCTTTTTACTTCCCAGTCTCCTCATCGCTGTGGTAAGGCATCCCGACGTAGAGTTTTGACTCTTCTCTTCTCAAATTTCACTAAAAAAAATTTTAGGATCACGCGAGTATCTTGGAATCGTTCCGATGGCTTATGATGAGAACATTGTCTTGGTGCCTCCTGTCAGGGGTTTAGTGGAAGTGTCCCGGGGAGTTGAGCTCTGAGGTGTTGTCATCATAATTTTATCGTTGCAATTCTGGAATACTTGAGATATGTTCGCCGACATCGAAAATCTCTTTTATGCAGTTCGTTGGTGAGATAACCTCGACGCCACCCAGTACTGGGGCGGGAGTTCGGGAGTATCGCCATAACTTGTATAACGAATGCTTTTCGAAGGTTGAGGTAGATGGTTTCCGAAGGTTTCTTGGTTATGTGTTGAAGGATGGATACAGCTGGATGTAGGATTTGCTAGTTTGGGTGAGATATTATGCTTCCCATGTATCCCCAACACCTGATTGCATAACCGGAAAAGTTCGGGAGTTTCATAGGTGGGAATTCTAGTAGCTCTAGTTCTTCTTCCACGGATATTGGTTTGAGATTGGGATTTCTTACCGATTATTCGTTCTTGATCCGTACCTTGTTGATTTATTTCTCTACCTTAATTCTACGTGGCTTCTCAATTTATGGATATGTGACCATTTGAAGAGGAATGCATTCGTTCATTTTGTCCGGATGTGAAGACTATATGTTGCAATTTTCATTCCGTTGGATTCAGCTTCAATATTTATCTGTCAATGTGCTAATGGTGGTCAACCTCTTCAGGATGGCTCCTCCAACGCGCACGACTCCGAATCCTGATCCGCCACCGCCTCCACCTCCTCCAGAGGCATGGCAAGCTATGATGGCTGCTACCAATGCAAACACACAGCTGATCATGCAAATTCTTCAAGAGCGCAATCAAGGCAGTCAAGGGAATCAAGGCAGCAATCAGAGTCACTTTGCTACACTCAACCAGTTCCTTGCTAACGGGCCAAAGACTTTCAGCAATTGTGTTGAGGCAACCGATGCTGATGATTGGCTTGTGGATCTGTGTAAGCATTTCGAGTGCAGTAACGTCAGACCTGAGGACTTTTTCAAGTTCGCTTCCTTCCAACTCAAAGATCAAGCTGCAGAATGGTTCCAGCAGTACAAGGATTCCAGAGGTGGACGTGTTATCACTTGGGATGATTTCCGTCGAGATTTCCGAGCTCATCATATTCCGCAGAGCATGGTTGAAAGCAAGCGTGAGGAATTCCGCAATCTGAAGCAAGGCTCTTTGTCTGTCTATGACTACAACAAGTTGTTCCAGAAGCTTGCCCGCTTTGCCAAGCAGGACGTGCCTGATGAGAAGAGCATGATATACCAGTTCAGGGGTGGTCTCAGAGAAGATATTCAGCTCGCTCTTGTTCTCTTCGAGCCCTTGAGATACGATGAGTTCTACAACATGGCACTGAAGTAAGAGGCTGCTCAGTTGAGGTGTGATGCTTCTAGGAAGCGAGTCAGAGATGTTACTCCTTTTTCCTCTACTCAAGTGGCCAAGCAGCAGAAGTTTTGGCTTCCTCCTCCTCTGTTCCGTCAGCCGTATCAGCAAAAGAGTAAAGGTGGCAATGGTTCTTCCCACCCACCCAACCCGGGCTTTCAGGACAAGACTTCGTCTCAAGCTCCAAGATCGAGTGCTCCGTATCACCGTCCGCTTTCTGAGGTCACGTGCAACAAGTGCCAACAGAAGGGTCACTATGCCAACAAGTGTTTCAACCAGAGGCGTCTTCCTCCTCCTCCTCCTGTCAGATCGTCAAGTACAGCTGTGGTCAAGCATAACCCCAAGTACGCCAAGGTCAATATGGTGAATGCAGCCCAGGCAGAGGACTCGTCAGATGTGATTATGGGTAACCTTCCTGTTAACGATGTTCCTGCAAAAGTTCTTTTTGACATGGGTGCATCGCATTGCTTCATTTCCAAACCTTTTGCATCTAAGCATGGGTGGTTTTCTCAAGTTATGCATAAGCCATTAGCAGTCGTCTCTCCGGGTAGATGCTTGCTTGCTAACTACGAAGTTCCGGATATTTCTATCTCGATGGGTGATTTCAAGTTTCTGGCTTCCCCAATGATCCTTGGTAACTCGGATATTGATCTTATTCTCTGAATGGATTGGCTTTCTAAGCACAAGGCACAGCTTGATTGTGCAGCCAGGCAGATTCAATTGACTCATTCGTCTGAGGATGTGATTGTCTTTGCCGCTCGGGATAATACCATCCGTCTGTTTTCTCTCAATGAGAAGGGTGAACTCGATGCTATCTCGCAAATTCCAGTCATTTGTGAGTATTAAGACGTCTTTCTAGAAGAGCTCCCAGGAATGCCTCCGCACCGGCCAGTTGAATTCGTTATTGATCTTGAGCCCGGCACGGAACCTGTGTGCAAACATCCTTACAAGCTCGGACCTGAAGAGTTGAAGGAGCTGAAGAAACAACTCGATGAGCAAGAAAGAATGGGTCTCATCCGGCCTAGTTCTTCTCCGTGGGGTTGTGGTGTTCTTTTTGTGAAGAAGAAGGATGGATCGGACCGACTTTGTGTTGATTACCGTCCATTGAACAAGAAGACCATCAAGAACAAATACCCACTTCCCAACATCAATGAGCTGTTCGAACAACTCAAAGGTGCCCAAGTATTCTCCAAGCTTGATCTCCGTATGGGCTATCATCAGATTCGTATCCGTGAGCAAGATATTCCCAAGATGGCGTTCAGGACAAGCTTTGGTTCATATGAATACACTGTCATGTCTTTTGGCCTTGTCAACGCTCCTTCGACGTTCTCTCGCATGATGAACTTCATCTTCAACGCCTACACCAATGACTTCATTTTGGTCTATCTCGACGACATTCTGGTTTTCTCGAAGAACAAGGAAGATCATGCCAAGCATTTGCGTTTGGTTCTCGATAAGCTCAGAGAACATCAGTTCTATGCCAAGTTCTCCAAGTGTGAATTTTGGCTCGATGATGTTCTTTATCTTGGTCATATCATCTCTGCCAAGGGCATTGCCGTGAATCCTGAGAAGGTGTCTGCAATTGTGAATTGGGAACCTCCTCAGAATGTGAAGCAACTCCGCAGTTTCCTCGGTCTCGCAAGCTATTGCCGAAGATTCGTTGAAAACTTTTCTAAGATCGCGAAGCCTCTCTCAAATCTTCTTCAGAAGCACGTCAAGTACGTTTGGTCTCCGGAGTGTGATATTGCTTTCAACACTTTGAAAGAGAAGTTGATCACTGCTCCAGTTTTGACTCCGCCTGATGAATCCAAGCCGTACGAGGTCTTTTGTGATGCCTCTCTCCAAGGTCTTGGCGCAGTATTGATGCAAGAGAAGAAAGTTGTTGCTTATACATCTCGCCAGTTGAAGCCTAATGAGAAGAACTACCCCACTCATGATCTCGAGTTGGCGGCAGTTGTGCATGCTCTTTTGACTTGGAGACATCTTCTATTGGGAAGAAAAGTGGACATTTTCACTGATCACAAGAGTCTCAAGTGCATCTTCACTCAGCCTAATCTCAACCTAAGGCAAACTCGATGGGTCGAAATGATTCAAGAGTATAATCCGAGTATTGAGTATACTCCAGGCAAGGCTAATGTGATTGTTGACGCTTTGAGCAGGAAGGCTTACTGCAACAGTCTGATTCTCAAGCCTTATCAACCCGAGCTTTGTGAAGCTTTCCGCAAACTTAATCTGCAAGTTGTTCCTCAAGGTTTCCTCGCCAACCTTCAAGTCTCTCCTACCTTAGAAGACCAGATTCGCCAAGCCCAGCTTCTTGATGCTATGGTGAAAAAGGTGAAGATTGGGATTGCCAAGAGTCAGTCCAAGTACAAGTGCTACCGCCTTGATGACAAGGACACTCTCTTCTTCGAGGATCGAATTGTTATGCCCAAAGGTGACCTCTGTAAAGTGATCATGAACGAGGCTCACAATTCTCTCCTCTCCATCCACCCTGGGAGTACGAAGATGTATCAGGACCTCAAGCAAGCTTATTGGTGGACTCGAATGAAGCGCGAGATTGCTCAATTCGTGAATGAATGTGATGTCTGCAGAAGAGTGAAGGCAGAACACCAAAGACCAGCAGGTCTCCTCCAACCTCTTGCCATTCCAGAATGGAAGTTTGACCACATTGAAATGGACTTCGTGACTGGGTTTCCAAAGTCCAAGCGTGGCAATGATGCTATATTTGTTGTCATCGACAAGCTCACCAAAGTGGCTCACTTTCTGCCTATCAAAGAGTCGATCACTGCAGCTCAATTGGCAGAACTCTATACCTCTTGTATTGTCTCTCTGCACGGTATTCCTCAAGTGATCTCTTCAGACCGTGGTAGCATCTTTACCTCGAAGTTTTGGGATTCTTTTCAGAAGGCCATGGGCACTAACATCCGCTTCAACACTGCTTTCCATCCTCAAACAAGCGGTCAAGTCGAGCGTGTCAACCAGATTCTTGAAGATATGCTCAGGGCTTGTGTGATCTCCTTCGGTATGAAGTGGGAGGATTGTCTTCCTTATGCTGAATTCTCCTATAACAACAGTTTTCAAGCAAGTTCGGGCAATGCCCCTTTTGAAATTCTGTATGGCAGGAAGTGCCGTACCCCTCTCAACTGGTCTGAAACCGGTGAACGTCAGCTGCTGGGTAATGACTTAATCACAGAGGCAGAAGAAATGTGCAAAGTCATTCGTGATAACCTCAAAGCAGCCCAATCCCGCCAGAAGAGCTACTATGATAGTAAGCACCATGATTTGGCTTTCGAGATCGGAGATCATGTTTACCTCCGTGTCTCTCCTATGAAGGGTACTCATCGCTTCGGTATCAAAGGGAAGCTTGCCCCTAGATACGTGGGACCTTTCAAGATTGTCAGCAAGAGAGGCGACCTCGCCTATCAACTTGAGCTTCCTTCAAACTTTGCAAATGTTCATGATGTGTTCCACGTCTCTCAGCTTCAAAAGTGCTTCAAGACACCTGACCGCATCGTCAACTTCGAGGACATTGAGCTCCAAGAAGATCTCTCTTATCGTGAGCACCCAGTTGCTATTCTTGAAGAGACTGAACGCAAGACTCGCAACAAGTCAATCAAATTTCTCAAAGTCAAGTGGTCACACCATTCCGACCGTGAAGCTACCTGGGAACGCGAGGATCACCTCCGTTCTGAGTACCCGGCGTTCTTTCAGTCCTAGATCTCGGGACGAGATCTTTTCGTAGTGGTGGAGTGTTGTAACACCCCGGATGTAACTTTCCCAATTTGTACTCCAACTCTTGCCGTTTCCAGCGTTAAGTTATATTTATTTCTCGGGTTCGGGTCTTTGTCTCCATGTGTTGTTTTCGTTTTCATGCATCTCATATCATGTCATCATGTGCATTGCATTCGCATACATGTTCATCTCATGCATTCGAGCATTTTCCCCGTTGTCCGTTTTGCATTCCGGCGCTTCGTTCTCCTCCGGTGGTCGTTTCTAGCTTTCTTTCATGTGTGGGGATTAAACATTTCCGGATTGGACCGAGACTTGCCAAGCGGCCTTGGTTTACTACCGGTAGACCGCATGTCAAGTTTCGTACCATTTGGACTTCGTTTAATACTCGAACGGTTAACCGAGGGACCGAAAAGGCCTCGTGTGTGTTGCAGCCCAACACCCCTCCAATTTGGCCCAAAACCCACCAAACTCTGCCCCATGTCCTAGAGCGTTCGATCACGATCGCGTGGCCGAAAACCGCACCTCATTTGGACTCTCCTAGCTCCCCCTATGCCTATAAATAGACCCCTCCAATTTCGGATCTCTCCTCCCCCATGAAACCCTAAAAATCTACTCCGCCGCCATCGGACACGTCCGGCCGCAACCGGACGCGTCCGCCCGCCAACGCCGACCAACGGGACACCGCCACGTCAGCCCGCGACGCCCCACATCGCTGCCTCAGCACCGCCGGCTTGCCAGGCCCACGTCGGGCCCCCGAGGGCCCGAAGCCACCGCCGCCCGCGCCTGTTGCTCCGCCGCCTCCTTCCCCGCGTCCGGCGCCCGACGCC
>NC_041380.1:553308193-553327600 GCF_002162155.2 Triticum dicoccoides | reverse complement strand
GCGTCGCCCGGACGCGCCGCTACCGCCGGCAGCCGCCGCCGCCACCGCGGGCCCCTGCGCCGCCGCCCCCGGTCGCCGGCGACGTCGCCCCCGCCGGTCGCCGTCCTTGCCCACCTCGCCGTCGTCCTCAGCATCCTCGCCGGAGAGCTTCGGTGAACAGTGCCGCCGCCGCCTCGGTTTCCGTGCAACCCTAGATCTGGGGTTGTTTTTTTTCTCTAAGTCATTAAATTTTTAGTCCAAGTTGCTATGTTCGAGGCTCCATAACTTTGCATCCATAGCTCCGATTTGGGCATATAGCATATCAAAATGTTCGCCTCGACGAGTGCATCATTTCATTCCATTGCATCATTTTCATTTGAGTTCATATTGATGCCTTAAATGCTGTTAGAAGAGGGCTTCGTGAGTTAATTGTCAGATCTGCTAGTTCTTCTTAGACTTTTGTCATTTTTGCCATGATTGTTGTGTGCATGCTATGCCTGTGAGTCCTTCATATGTTTTGTTAAGCATCTTGTTATCTTTCCAGAGGTGCAACCCATGCATTTTTAGGATGTGTGTGGTGACTTGTGCAATATTGCAAAGTGAGGCACCCGGTAAATCTGTTTTCAGGGACTTAGTAGTTTTCACTAAGTCTAGGTTTATTTAGTTCATGATGCCATATGTTCAGCTTGTTTCCTAGTGATCCGTGCCTCTTTTGAGGATGATCAGTAAGGGAGTTTTGTTAATCATGTTGTTCTCTATCCATCCATGTCTTTGTTTGCAATTATGGAGCACCCTAGCTTGAGTCAATCGAGCTCTACTTTTGCTTCGTTGTGAATTTGGGCAGATCATCAACTTGTTTGCGATTTTGCCGATGTTATTGTAGTTGATCCGTGCATGCTATGCCATTGTTCTTGCCATGTCTAGTTTGTATTTTGTGCCTTATTTAAGGATGTATGCTTGTCTTGCCATGACTTGCACCGTGGTGAGTGCATCGAGCTCGTAAACATGCCTTCGTGAGTTATATTTTCAGCATGTCAGTTTTCACTAAGTCGAAAAACTGATTGTGTTTGAGCTATGTTCGTGTGCTTGTTAGTATATTTTGTGATCCCTTTTGGCCCCAGGTCACTTTGGGACTTTTGTTAAGCTTGTTGAGTAGCTCCATGCCATGTTCTTACTTGTCTTAATCAGGTCATGTAGCATCTTGTGTGCATCCCTACCATGTATTTTGTTGTCATGCTTGGTGGCTGTAGCATGTTCATTTCGTTGCATTTAGATGCCTACTTGCTGTAAATCGCAAACCGGTGTCATTCTTAAAATGCTTGCCATTTCCAAACCGTAACTCCGATTCCGATGTTCTTTATATCGTTTTCAAGCGATTTCATATCTTCTTTCCAGTGGCACCCTTGAAATTACAAGTTGAGGCCAGGTTCATGCATTTCCTGTCATATCTTGCATTTTGCATCCCGCATAGCATATCATCATTTCATCATATTGCTTGGTCTTGCACGTGGTTGATTGTATCCTTGTTGCTTGTTTGTCTTGTTTGGGTAGAGCCGGGAGACGAGTTCGCTACCGAGGAGCCCGTTGAGTTTGCTTTTGAGGATCCAGTCAGCTCTGACAACTGTGCAGGCAAGATGATCACACCCTCAAAATCACTACTATCTTTGCTATGCTAGTTTGCTCGCTCTTTGCTATGCCAATGCTACGATGCCTACCATTTGCTTGTCAGCCTCCCAAATTGCCATGTCAAATCTCTAACCCACCATTGTCCTAGCAAACCGTTGATTGGCTATGTTACCGCTTTGCTCAGCCCCTCTTATAGCGTTGCTAGTTGCAGGTGAAGATTGGAGGCCGTTCCTTGTTGGAACATTCTTTTATTTACTTGTTGGGATATCATTATATTGCTATGTTATCTTAATGCATCTATATACTTGGAAAAGGGTGGAAGGCTCGGCCTCTCGCCTAGTGTTTTGTTCCACTCTTGCCGCCCTAGTTTCCGTCATATCGGTGTTATGGTCCTGGATTTTGCGTTCCTTACGCGGTTGGGTTATAATGGGAACCCCTTGATATTTCGCCTTGATTAAAGCTTGTCCAGCAATGCCCAACCTTGGTTTTACCATTTGCCACCTAGCCTTTTCTTTCCCTTGGGTTATGCAGACTCAAGGGTCATCTTATTTTAACCCCCCGGGCCAGTGCTCCTCTGAGTGTTGGTCCAAACCGTCAGCCGCCGGTGGCTACCAGGGGCAACTCTGGGCTGGCCTACCGGAAGTTTAGACAATCTGAGTGTGCCCTGAGAAAGAGATATGTGCAGCTCCTATCGGGATTTGTCGGCACATTCGGGCGGTGTTGCTGGTCTTGTTTTAAACTGTCGAAGTGTCTTGAGTTATCGAGATACCGAGTCTGATCGGAACATCTTGGGAGGAGGTCTATTCCTTCGTTGACCGTGAGAGCTTGTCATGGGCTAAGTTGGGACTCCCCTGCAGGGATTGAACTTTCGAAAGTTGTGCCCGTGGTTATGGGCAGATGGGAATTTGTTAATGTCCGATTGTAGATAACTTGAACCTTAATTAATTAAAATGAATCAACCGAGTGTGTTACCGTGATGGCCTCTTCTCGGCGGAGTCCGGGAAGTGGACATGGTGTTGGAGTAATGTTTGCGCAGGTTGTTCTTCTAGATTCTCGCTCGCGCTTGGCCTCCTCTTCTCGCTCTCTTTTGCGTATAAGTTAGCCACCATACTTGCTAGTCGCTTGCTGCAGCTCCACATATACTTGCCTTACCATTCCTATAAGCTTAAATAGTCTTGATCGTGAGGGTGCGAGATTGTTGAGTCCCTGTGGCTCACAGATACTATAACTCTAGATGCAGGTCCAGGTGATTCCGCTCCAGGTGACGAGTACGAGCTTAAGTGGGAGTTCGACGAGGACTCTCAGCGTTACTACGTTTCCTTTCCCGATGATCAGTAGTGGTGCCTAGTTGGGGTTTGATTCAGGGCCTTGTCGTATGTTGGGTTCTCTTCTATTTTGGCACCGTAGTCGGGCCATGAGTGTTTTGGTTGATGTAATGTTATTTAAGTTCTTGATTGACGTGGCGAGTGTAAGCCAACTATGTTCTCCCCTTTATTACTCATATTACATGGGATGTTGTGAAGATTGCCTAACTTGCGACATATGCCTTCAATGCGATTATGTCTCTAAGTCATGCCTCGACACGTGGGAGCTATAGTCGCATCGAGGGTGTTACAGCTATCTAGTGATCCACTCCTAGATTACTTTGGTACCTCCCTGCTAGACTTATAGCAAGACACACATCAGGTCTGGTACACAGCATTGCATACATGATAGAGCCTATGGCTGAAGCATAGGGAACATCTTTCATTTTCTCTCTATCTTCTACATTGGTCAGGGATTGAGTCTTACTCAATTTCACACCTTGTAACACATGCAAGAATCCTTTCTTTGCTTGATCCATTTTGAACTTCTTCAAAACTTTGTCAAGGTATGTGCTTTGTGAAAGTCCAATTAAGCGTCTTGATCTATCTCTATAGATCTTAATGCCCAATATGTAAGCAGCTTCACCGAGGTCTTTCATTGAGAAAACTCTTATTCAAGTATCCTTTTATGCTATCCAGAAATTCTATATCATTTCCGATTAGCAATATGTCATCTACATATAATATCAGAAATGCTACAGAGCTCACACTCACTTTCTTGTAAATACAGGCTTCTCCAAAAGTCTGTACAAAACCAAATGCTTTGATCACATTATCAAAGCGTTTATTCCAACTCCGAGAGGCTTGCACCAGTCCATAAATGGATCGCTGGAGCTTGCACACTTTGTTAGCTCCCTTTGGATCGACAAAACCTTCCGGCTGCATCATATACAACTCTTCTTGAAGAAATCCATTCAGGAATGCAGTTTTGACATCCATTTGCCAAATTTCATAATCATAAAATGCGGCAATTGCTAACATGATTCGGACAGACTTAAGCATCGCTACGGGTGAGAATGTCTCATCGTAGTCAATCCCTTGAACTTGCCGAAAACCTTTTGCGACAAGTCGAGCTTTGTAGACAGTAACATTACCATCAGCGTCAGTCTTCTTCTTAAAGATCCATTTATTCTCAATTGCTTGCCGATCATCGGGCAAGTCAACCAAAGTCCATACTTTGTTCTCATACATGGATCCCATCTCAGATTTCATGGCTTCAAGCCATTTTGCGGAATCTGGGCTCACCATCGCTTCTTCATAGTTCGTAGGTTCATCATGATCTAGTAGCATGACTTCCAGAATAGGATTACCGTACCACTCTGGCACGGATCTTACTCTGGTTGATCTACGAGGTTTAGTAGTATCTTGTTCTGAAGTTTCATGATCATTATCATTAGCTTCCTCACTAATTGGTGTAGGTGTCACAGAAACTGGTTTCTGTGATGTACTACTTTCCAATAAGGGAGCAGGTACAGTTACCTCGTCAAGTTCTACTTTCCTCCCACTCACTTATTTCGAGAGAAACTCCTTCTCTAGAAAGTTTCCGAATTTAGCAACAAAAGTCTTGCCTTCGGATCTGTGATAGAAGGTGTATCCAATAGTTTCCTTTGGATATCCTATGAAGACACATTTCTCCGATTTGGGTTCGAGCTTATCAGGTTGAAGTTTTTTCACATAAGCATCGCAGCCCCAAACTTTCAGAAACGACAACTTTGGTTTCTTGCCAAACCACAGTTCATATGGCGTCGTCTCAACGGATTTTGATGGTGCCCTATTTAACGTGAATGCGGCCGTCTCTAGAGCATATCCCCAAAACGATAGCGGTAAATCAGTAAGAGACATCATAGATCGCACCATATCTAGTAAAGTACGATTACGACGTTCGGACAACCCATTATGCTGTGGTGTTCCGGGTGGCGTGAGTTGCGAAACTATTCCACATTGTTTTAAATGTACACCAAACTCGTAACTCAAATATTCTCCTCCACGATCAGATCGTAGGAATTTTATTTTCTTGTTACGATGATTTTCAACTTCACTCTAAAATTCTTTGAACTTTTCAAATGTTTTAGACTTATGTTTCATTAAGTAGATATACCCATATCTGCTTAAGTCATCTGTGAAGGTGAGAAAATAACGATATCCGCCACGAGCCTCAACATTCATCGGACCACATACATCTGTATGTATGATTTCCAATAAATCTGTTACTCTCTCCATAGTACCGGAGAACGGTGTTTTTGTCATCTTACCCATAAGGCACGGTTCGCAAGTACCAAGTGATTCATAATCAAGTGGTTCCAAAAGCCCATCAGTATGGAGTTTCTTCATGCGCTTTATACCGATATGACCCAAACGGCAGTGCCACAAATAAGTTGCACTATCATTATTAACTCTGCATCTTTTGGTTTCAACACTATGAATATGTGTGTCACTACTATCGAGATTTAATAAGAATAGACCACTCTTTAAGGGTGCATGACCATAAAAGATATTACATGTAAATAGAACAACCATTATTCTCAGATTTAAATGAATAACCGTCTCGCATCAAACAAGATCCAGATATAATGTTCATGCTTAACGCTGGCACCTAATAACAATTATTTAGGTCTGATACTAATCCCGAAGGTAGATGTAGAGGTAGCGTGCCGACTGCGATCACATCGACTTTGGAACCATTTCCCACGCGCATCATCACCTCGTCCTTAGCCAATCTTCGCTTAATCCGTAGTCCCTGTTTCGAGTTGCAAATATTAGCAACAGAACCAGTATCAAATACCCAGGTGCTACTGCAAGCATTAGTAAGGTACACATCAATAACATGTATATCACATATACCTTTGTTCACCTTGCCATCCTTCTTATCCGCCAAATACTTGGGGCAGTTCCTCTTCTAGTGACCAGTTTGCTTGTAGTAGAAGCACTCAGTTTCAGGCTTAGGTCCAGGTTTGGGTTTCTTCTCTTGAGTAGCAACTTGCTTGCTGTTCTTTTTGAAGTTCCCCTTCTTCTTCCCTTTGCCCTTTTTCTTGAAACTAGTGGTCTTGTTGACCATCAACACTTGATGCTCCTTCTTGATTTCTACCTCCGCAGCTTTCAGCATTGCGAAGAGCTCGGGAATAGTCTTATTCATCCCTTGCATATTATAGTTCATCACAAAGCTCTTGTAGCTTGGTGGCAGTGATTGGAGAATTCTGTCAATGACGCAATCATCTGGAAGATTAACTCCCAATTGAATCAAGTGATTATTATACACAGACATTTTGAGTATATGCTCACTGACAGAACTGTTCTCCTCCATCTTGCAGCTATAGAACTTATTGGAGACTTCATATCTCTCAATCCGGGCATTTGCTTGAAATATTAACTTCAACTCCTGGAACATCTCATATGCTCCATGACGTTCAAAACGTCGTTGAAGTCCCGATTCTAAGCCGTAAAGCATGGCACACTGAACTATCGAGTAGTCATCAGCTTTGCTCTGCCAGACGTTCATAACATCTGGTGTTGCTCCAGCAGCAGGCCTGGCACCCAGCGGTGCTTCCAGGACGTAATTCTTCTGTGCAGCAATGAGGATAATCCTCAAGTTACGGACCCAGTCCGTGTAATTGCTACCATCATCTTTCAACTTTGCTTTCTCAAGGAACGCATTAAAATTCAACGGAACAACAGCACGGGCCATCTATCTACAATCAAACATAAACAAGCAAGATACTATCAGGTACTAAGTTTCATGATAAATTTAGGTTCAATTAATCATATTACTTAAAGAACTCCCACTTAGATAGACATCCCTCTAATCCTCTAAGTGATTATGTGATCCAAATCAACTAAACTATGTCCGATCATCATGTGAGATGGAGTAGTTTCATTGGTGAACATCACTATGTTGATCATATCTACTATATGATTCACGCTTGACCTTTCGGTCTCCGTGTTCCGAGGCCATATCTGTATATGCTTGGCTCGTCAAGTATAACCTGAGTATTCCGCGTGTGCAACTATTTTGCACCCGTTGTATTTGAATGTAGAGCCTATCACACCCGATCATCACGTGGTGTCTCAGCACGATGAACTTTCGCAATGGTGCATACTCAGGGAGAACACTTCTTGATAATTAGTGAGAGATCATCTTATAATGCTACCGTCAATCAAAGCAAGATAAGATGCATAAAAGATAAACATCACATGCAATCAATATAAGTGATATGATATGGCCATCATCATCTTGTGCTTGTGATCTCCATCTTCGAAGCACCGTCGTGATCACCATCGTCACCGGCGCGACACCTTGATCTCCATCTTAGCATCGTTGTCGTCTAGCCAATCTTATGCTTCCACGACTATCGCTACCGTTTAGTGATAAAGTAAAGCATTACAACGCGATTGCTTTGCATACAATAAAGCGACAACCATATGGCTCCTGCCAGTTGCCGATAACTCGGTTACAAAACATGATCATCTCATACAATAAAATTTAGCATCATGTCTTGACCATATCACATCACAACATGCCCTGCAAAAACAAGTTAGACGTCCTCTACTTTGTTGTTGCAAGTTTTACGTGGCTGCTACTGGCTTAAGCAAGAACCAATCTTACCTACGCATCAAAACCACAACGATAGTTTGTCAAGTTGGTGTTGTTTTAACCTTCGCAAGGACCGGGTGTAGCCACACTCGGTTCAACTAAAGTTGGAGAAACTGTCACCCGCTAGCCACCTTTCTGCAAAGCACGTCGGGAGAACCAGTCTCGTGTAAGCGTATGCGTAATGTCGGTTCGGGCCGCTTCGTCCAACAATATCGCCGAACCAAAGTATGACATGCTGGTAAGCAGTATGACTTATATCGCCCACAACTCACTTGTGCTCTACTCGTGCAAATAACATCAACACATAAAACCTAGGCTCGGATGCCACTGTTGGGGAACGTAGTAATTTCAAAAAAATTCCTACGCACACGCAAGATCATGGTGATGCATAGCAACGAGAGGGGAGAGTGTGATCTACGTACCCTTGTAGACCGACAGCGGAAGCGTTAGCACAACGCGGTTGATGTAGTCGTACGTCTTCACGGCCCGACCGATCAAGCACCGAAACTACGGCACCTTCGAGTTCTAGCACACGTTTAGCTCGATGACGATCCCCAGACTCCGATCTAGCAAAGTGTCGGGGAAGAGTTTCGTCAGCACGACGGCGTGGTGACGATCTTGATGTACTACCGTCGCAGGGCTTCACCTAAGCACCGCTACAATATTATCGAGGATTATGGTGGAAGGGGGCACCGCACACGGCTAAGAATATGATCACGTGGATCAACTTGTGTGTCTAGGGGTGCCCCCTGCCCCTGTATATAAAGGAGCAGGGGGAGGTGCGGCCGGCCAGGAGGAGGGCGCGCCAGGAGGAGTCCTACTCCCACCGGGAGTAGGATTCCCCCCTTTCCTAGTTGGAATAGGATTCGGGAGGGGGAAAGAGGAGAGAGAGAAGGAAGGGGGGCGCCGCCCCCCTCTCCTTGTCCTATTCAGACTAGGGGTGGAGGGGCGCGCGGCCCAGCCCTGGCCACCTCTCCTCTCTTCCACTAAAGCCCACTAAGGCCCATATACCTCCCGGGGGGTTCCGGTAACCTCCCGGTACTCCGGTAAAATCCCGATTTCACCCGGAACATTTCTGATATCCAAATATAGGCTTCCAATATATCAATATTTATGTCTCGACCATTTCGAGACTCCTCGTCATGTCCGTGATCATATCCGGGACTCTGAACAAACTTCGGTACATCAAAATGCATAAACTCATAATATAACTGTCATCAAAACCTTAAGCGTGCGGACCCTACGGGTTCGAGAACAATGTAGACATGACTGAGACACGTCTCTGGTCAATAACCAATAGCGGAACCTGGATGCTCATATTGGCTCCCAGATATTCTACGAAGATCTTTATCGGTCAGACCGCATAACAACATACGTTGTTCCCTTTGTCATCGGTATGTTACTTGCCCGAGATTCGATCGTCTGTATCTCCATACCTAGTTCAATCTCATTACCGGCAAGTCTCTTTACTCGTTTCGTAATACATCATCTTGCAACTAACTCATTAGTTGTAATGCTTGCAAGGCTTATGTGATGTGCATTACCGAGAGGGCCCAGAGATACCTCTCCGACAATCGGAGTGACAAATCCTAATCTCGAAATACGCCAACCCAACATGTACCTTTGGAGACACCTGTAGAGCTCCTTTATAATCACCCAGTTACGTTGTGACGTTTGGTAGCACACAAAGTGTTCCTCCGGCAAACGGGAGTTGCATAATCTCATAGTCATAGAAACATGTATAAGTCATGAAGAAAGCAATAGCAACATACTAAACGATCGTGTGCTAAGCTAATGGAATGGGTCATGTCAATCACATCATTCTCCTAATGATGTGATCCCATTAATCAAATGACAACACATGTCTATGGTTAGGAAACATAACCATCTTCGATTAACGAGCTAGTCAAGTAGAGGCATACTAGTGACGTTTGGTTTGTCTATGTATTCACACAAGTATTATGTTTCCGGATAATACAATTCTAGCATGAATAATAAACATTTATCATGATATAAGGAAATAAAATAATAACATTATTATTGCCTCTAGGGCATATTTCCTTCAGTCTCCCACTTGCACTAGAGTCAATAATCTAGATTACACAGATAATAACATTATTATTGCCTCTAGGGCATATTTCCTTCAGCGGAAGCCATCCGTCAGGCTAACGTGATGATGGAGCGGATGAAGACGGTGCACGAGAATAGCCAGGCTGCTTACGACGCCAGCGCTGCTCTCCGGGCCAATGTCCAAGTAGTAGACTTTCGACTGACCTTGTTCTATTAGGATATGCTACACGAAATATTTTCTTCCATACAATCTCCTGTTGTTTGCGTCAAATCTGTACACCCACTGGGTGTTTTGTTGTCTTTGGTATTTGCGCTCGTTCACTCGGTCTGGGCGAGTAGGATCTGAACCGGTGGGGGCACGCTAAGTGCACCCACTGGGTGTAGTCCTCAAGACCGCAGTCGACTGCTGGCAGTCGACTGGGGTCTGAGTTCTTTCTTCCTTTCTTTTCTTCGACTCGACCCGAGCGGACCGGTCGAATGAGATCTGAACCGGTGGGGCATGCTAAGTGCACCCACTGGGTGTAGTCCCCGAGACCGCAGTCGACTGCTGGAAGTCAACTGGGGTCTAAATAGTTTTTTTGACTTGACCCGGGTGGACCGGTTGAGTTGGGTCTGGATCAGCGGTGGCACGCCAAGTGCACCCGCTGGGTGTAGTCCCCGAGACCGCAGTCAACTGCGTGCAGTCGTCTGGGGTCTAAGTGAACTCTTTAAGTTTTATTCACTCGAAAGTAAATAACCTTTGATCTTGTCGATTGACACGTCTTTTGCCTCCTGCAGAAATCTTGTACTCTCATTTCCAAGTTTGCTGAACTTGAGGAGAAGCAGAGGCAACTCAACCTCGACTTGGAGCTGGCCCAACAAAATTTGAAGAAAGCTCAAGATGGAGCTGCCGGTATGGAAGGTAATTGCCTGTTGATTGTTCACGTCGATCGTCTTTTAAAATATTTCTTCGATCTCTTGTTTGATCCGATTGCTTCTTTTGCAGAGAAAATGAAGTTGGCTCTGGAGAAAAAGGACTCGGACCTTGCAGCTGCACAGAAGGAAGCCCAGGATAAGACTGCCCTTGCAGACCAGAAGTTGGCTTCAGTCGGAGCATTGGAAGGGGAGGTGAACAATCTGAAGTCCTGTCTCAATGAATCTAACCGAGAAGTGAGTCGTCTGAAGAAGGATAAAATTGCCCTGAATGAAAAGCTGGAGTCTGCGGTCCACAAGAGGAATGACACGGAAGCTTATCTGAGAACTCTTGCCAAGAAGCTCTATCTTATGCTGGAAGGTACTCCTTTTAAACCGACTGTGTTGATGCTTGCAAATGAATCATGTCTAGTCGACTCACTAATTCTTTGACTGCAGAATTCTGTCAAGACTTTGACGAGGAAACCGGAAGGGTCGAGACGGGTCTGGACCCTATCGCTTCTCCAGTTTGTGACGAAACTGCCATGAACGTGCTCCAACTGGAGTCTCGTGTCGCCAGCGTCACAAGTTACCACGCGCGTCTGAAGGTGGCAATCTCACGAGTCGACTCATTGCTCTGGCCAAGGCTGACGCTTCAAAATGACCTGGAATCTCTGATGGCTCGACTCGACGAGATCCCTGATCGAGTGCAAGAATGGAAGAAGTCCTCTGCCCGGTGTGGTGCTGACGTGGCGCTGTCCTTGGTACGATCCACTGCAAGGAGGCTCGTGAAGACAAGATGGCGGCGATCAAGGTCGCCAACACCAAAAGGCATGACTTCCAGTCCTTCATGGAGACTTTCATCGCTGCTGCCACTCGGATCGCGGATGGGATCGACTTGGAAGAATTCGTCGAACCTGCCAGTCCTCCTCCTGCCGAGTGAACAAACTTATGAGATTTGAATCCGTCTTAAATTTGCCTCGGAATGCCGAGTGATTGTTGTAACCGTTAAACTCCTTAGGGCTTGATGCTCGAATACTTTTGATTTGTTGCTTGGAACTTTAGGATTTGTCCAAATTGCTTTTGAGTATACTTGCGATTGCTTTCGGGGTCTGCTCCGTTGTACATGTGGCGTAGCTCGGAGGAGAAGGTTGCGGTCGACCTGCGCTTCGCCGTCCTTGCGGACAAGGATGAAATGTACGTTGTATTTGTGGCGTAGCTCGGAGAAAAGGGCCGCGGTTGACCTGCACCTCGTCGTCCTTGCAGACAAGGATGGAGCGTACGTTGTATTTGTGGCGTAGCTCGGAGAAGAGGTCCATGGTCGACCTGCACCTCATCATCCTTGCGGACAAGGATGGAGCGTATGTTGTATTGGTGGCGTAGCTCACAGAAGAGGGCTGCGGTCACCTGCACCTCGTCGTCCTTGCGGACAAGGATTTTATAAACTTAGGCGAATGCTGGACTGCAGCTAAGCCCCCGAGTGGGAGGGATGCTCGCCACTCGATAGGATTTTACAAACTTAGGCGAGTACTGGACTGCAGCTAAGCCTCCGAGTGAGAGGATTGCTCACTGATGAAGCTATGTACTTAGGATAGGGTCATGGACCTGTCCCAACTGCCCTACCCAAGGACATCTCTAGAAGAAATCACCTTTCAATCGACTTGGAGGTGTTCCACTCGACATACTCAAAGACACTCGACCAAGAAGCAATCACTCGACCAAGATCCAACCACTCGACGCCCAGGAGACCTAAAGTCACTCCGCACGCTAATGGTCGGTCATTAAGTAGCTTTTATGGTCATCATAGCACTTTATTAGGGGCATTACCAGTAACGCCCGACCTTAATGCATTTAAAACCCTGCATAACTGAGGGCCGGAGGGGTCCGGCGAACTCTATATAAGCCACCCCCCTCCTCAGTGTAAAGGGTTCACACCCCTGTAATTCATGCACACATAATCCAGTCGACCGCCTCCAGGCTCCGAGACGTAGGGCTATTACTTCCTCCGAGAAGGGCCTGAACTCGTAAACCTCTTGTGCTTACAACTACTCCATAGCTAAGATCTTGCCTCTCCATACCTACCCCCCTACATTATTGTCAGACTTAGAACCACGATAGCTGGTGCCCACCATGGGGCAGGTGTTTTAGCGATTTGTTGGAGGAGTTGCGATCTTTTCCGATCCAAATCATCATGGTTTCTGGCGGAGTTTTGGTGAAAGGCCGCAAGATCCATCTCGGTGCGCTCACGTTCATCGCCGACGACTCCGCTTGGCTTCAGGAGGCTCCGCTCGACGTGGACGAACTCCATGTCCGCGGGGCAACGCACTTTCGCGCGTGCGTCCGTGGCGTCCTCTTGCGGCAATCGTCGACCCATTATCGGTCGGCTCCTGTGTTGTCCTCCCTCCCTATTTCCCGCCGGCGCAAGCGCTCCGGTCGGTCGAGACTTCAGCGGTCGGTGAGACACGCGGTGGCACGCCAGTCGGCCACCCCTCAAGTCGCGGCGATCGAGCCCAACGAATCCCTCTACGGCTTGTTCGACCTGTCGACTGGCTTTGCAGAGACCGCATCCGAGTGCGACAGCAGTGATCCGGCGGTGGAGGTTCTGATGGTCGATGGACCGCCCAGTCCTCCCGGTTTTCTCTGCACCGATGGAGGCGCTAGTGGAGGTGACCCATCGCGTCCCCATGAGGAATATCTCCCCGAGCCTCTCACGTCGCTGCAGAGAGAAGAACTTCGTCGCCGGAACATGGATGCACTGCACACTCCTATCGTTGGAGAAACCCCTGAGGCTCGTGCCTTGGAGGACGCGCACCTGGCAAACTTATCCGATCGCACTCGACTGGAGAACCTCTAGCGAGCACTCGACGAGTGTGCGCGACAACGGGTTCCAGAATCCAGTCGACGTCAGCTCTTTCCGCCCCCGCAGGTATATCGAACTCCGATTCAGAATTTAGCATCTGCAGCCCGTATAGCAGGGTCGATTTAGCCTTCCCAGTCAGAGGCTGGCAGAGGCTTGATGTAGATCAGAGCATTACTCCGGGCAGCAGGAGACCAGAATACCGCTGTTTCTCAGTCGTGGAACAGGATTCATAGCAGATCCATTGCTGCAGACACAGTCTAGTCGGCTCATAACCCAAGATCGCCCCGAGGCGTGAGGGACGTGGGGACCGGCGTGATCAGTACGGGAACCGTGAGCAGTATGATCAATGATTCGATTGTGACGATCGACGTTGAGTGCCCACCCTCCTCCGAGGAGTGGATCGTATGTGCCTCGACAGCAGGATGACAGGCGCCCTCATAGTGTTGGGCGAAGGTTTCCAGTCGACCCCAGGGAACTAGGCTTTGATGCGAGATCCATTCTCGTTCAAGGTTTGGTCGACAGGAACAGAGCTCACCGAGAAGGTCACGACAGAGATGCACCTACCAGCAGCAGAGTACATGTTTCGGGGCCAGAGTGCTTTAGTAGAGCCATCATGGCCGCTGTGATTCCTCCCAACTTCAGGTTGGCGACTGGAGTCAGTAAGTTCACTGGTGAGTCCAAGCCCGATACTTGGCTTGAAGACTACCGAGTGGCTGTCCAGATTGGCGGTGGCAATGATGAAGTGGCCATGAAGCACCTGCCTCTCATGTTGGAGGGTTCGGCCAGAGCGTGGCTGAATCAGTTAGCACCCAGCAGCATTTACACTTGGGAAGATCTCGCCCGAGTGTTTGTCACCACGTTTGAAGGAACATGCAAGCGACCGTCAGGGCTGACGGAACTACGGTCTTGCGTGCAGAAGCCGAATGAAACTTTGAGGGATTACATCCAGAGATGGATCACGTTACATCACACGGTAGAGAATGTACCTGATCACCAAGCAGTCTGTGCCTTCAAAGAAGGCGTCAAGTATAGAGAACTGAATCTGAAATTCGGTCGAACCGGAGACATGTCTCTGAATCGGATGATGGAGATTGCCACCAAGTACGCTAATGGTGAAGATGAGGATCGACTCCGGAGTGGCAAACACAAGTCAGTCGCCCAAGAAACCGGAGGAGGAAATTCCAATCGGAAACAGAAGCGGAAAGCCGAGCCAGCTGCTCCTGGGGAGGCCTTGGCTGTGACTCAAGGAAAGTTTAAGGGGAAATCCAAAGGGCCTTGGAACCCCAATAAAGTTAAAGACCAAGACGGAAATGATGTGTTGTATTTGCCATGTCACATCCACACCAAGAAAGATGAAGAGGGTAAGTTCATTTATCCGAAACATACCACTCGACAGTGTCGGCTTTTGATCCAGCAGTTCCAGGGCAAACCGCCCAAAGATAAGGAAAAGGAGTCGGACAAAGTTGAGGACAAGGAAGACAGTGATGATGGATACCCCCAGGTCAATTCCACCTTGATGATTTTTGCTGATGTTGAAAGCAAAAGTCGACTGAAGGTTATCAACCGTGAGGTGAATATGGTTGCTCCGGCGACACCCAGTTATTTGAAGTGGTCTCAGACTGCCATCACATTCGACCAGTCCGATCACCCAACGCACATTGCCACCCCTGGGAGGCAAGCTTTGGTGATTGACCCAGTCGTTGAAGGCACTCGACTGACCAAAGTCTTGATGGACGGTGGCAGTGGTTTGAACATACTATATGTTGAGACGCTGAAAGGGATGGGCATTTCGATGTGCAGACTCAGTACCAGCAACATGAGTTTCCATGGAGTCATTCCTGGGAAGAAGGCTGAGTCGCTCGGCCAAATTGCTCGTGATGTGGTTTTCGGTGATTCCAAGAATTACCGCAAAGAAAAGTTGACGTTCGAGGTTGTGGATTTCCAGAGTGCTTATCACGCTATTTTGGGCAGGCCGGCTTATGCACGCTTCATGGCTCGACCATGTTATGTGTATCTCAAATTGAAGATGCCTGGTCCCAAAGGTGTGATCACTGTTACGGGCAATCGGAAGAAAGCAGAAGAGTGTTTTCAGAAAGGTTCAAAGATCGCTGATGCTCAGATGGCAGTGGTGGAGCTGCAGGAATACCAGAAGACTGAAGACCCGAGTGACTTGCTGCGAGCCAAGAAGCCCGCTACAGAATCAGCTTTTCAGTCGTCTGGTGAAACAAAGCCGGTTCACATTCACCCGACCGATCCCAGTGCTGCTCCGACTCATATCTCAACAACACTCGACTCCAAATAGGAAGAAGCGCTCATCCAGTTCCTCCGTGAGAACTGGGACATCTTCGCATGGAAGCCTTATGACATGCCGGGTGTTCCCAGGGGGCTGGGTGAGCACCGCCTACGAGTCGACTCAAAAGTGAAACCTATCAAAGAACATCTCCGACGGTCCGCCGTCCAGAAGAGAAAGGCTATTAGTGAGGAGGTTGCTCAGCTCTTAGCAGCGGAGTTCATCCGAGAGATTTATCACTCCGAGTGGCTCGCTAATGTTGTCATGGTCCCCAAGAAGGACAAGTCACTTCGCATGTGCATTGACTTTAAACAAATCAATCGGGCCTGCCCGAAAGATCATTTTCCTCTCCCCGGCATCGACCAGATAGTCGACTCGACTGCGGGATGTGAGCGACTGTCTTTTTTAGACGCCTATTCCGGGTACCATCAGATCCGTCTGTATGGGCCTGACGAGATCAAAACAGCTTTCATCACTCCATTCGGGTGCTTCTGTTATGTTACCATGCCATTCGGCCTCAAGAATGCCGGAGCCACATTCATGAGGATGATTCAGAAGTGTTTGCTCACTCAAATCAGTCAGAATGTGGAAGCATACATGGATGATATTGTGGTCAAGTCACGGAAGGGTTCCGACCTGCTAACTGACCTTGCTGAAACCTTTGCCAACCTCAGGAGGTATGATATCAAGCTTAATCCATCAAAGTGCACATTCGGAGTTCCTGGCGGAAAGTTACTCGGTTTCCTTGTTTCCGAACGGGGAATCGACGCCAATCCAGAAAAAGTCGGTACTATACTCCGAATGAAAAGACTTGTGCGAGTGCACGACGTCCAGAAGCTTACTGGTTGCTTGGCCGCTTTAAGTCGATTCATCTCTCGTCTCGGTGAAAAGGCATTTCCTCTTTACCGATTGATGAAGAAGTCAGACAAGTTCGAGTGGACTCCTGAAGCTGATGCGGCGTTTGCAGAGCTCAAAGCTCTGCTCTCCACCCAGTCGGTGCTTGCTGCCCCGATCAGCAAAGAGCCTTTGCTGCTTTACATCGCAGCCACGGGACAAGTCGTCAGTACGGTACTTACAGTCGAGCGGGAAGAAGAAGGAAAAGCCTTCAAAGTTCAGCGCCCAGTATATTATATTTCTGAAGTTTTGACCCCGTTGAAGCAAAGATATCCTCATTATCAGAAGCTTGTATATGGGATTTATATGACCACAAAGAAGGTTGCTCACTACTTCTCTGATCATTCCATTATAGTCGTCAGCGACGCTCCATTGTCAGAGATCCTGCACAGCAGATATGCAATTGGTCGAGTGGCAAAATGGGCGATTGAACTCCTTCCTCTAGATATCAAGTTTGAGGCAAAGAAAGCTATCAAGTCCCAGGCAATAGCAGATTTCGTCGCCGAGTGGATTGAACAGCAACTGCCGACTCAGGTTCACTCGGAGCATTGGACCATGTTCTTCGACGGTTCCAAAATGTTGAATGGTTCCGGTGCTGGGGTAGTATTGGTCTCCCCCCGAGGAGATAAGCTCAGATATGTTCTTCAAATCCACTTTGATTCCTCCAATAACGAGGCAGAATATGAAGCACTTTTATATGGGTTGCGCATGGCCATTTCACTCGGCGTCCGTCGCCTCATGGTCTATGGCGACTCAGATTTGGTGGTTAATCAGGTGATGAAGGAGTGGGACGTCAGAAGTCCAGCCGTGACTGGTTATTGCAATGCAGTGAGAAAGCTGGAGAAGAAATTCGAGGGGTTAGAACTTCATCACATACCCCGACTGAAAAATCAAGCAGCTGATGATTTGGCGAAAATAGGTTCCAAAAGAGAAGCCATTCCCAGCAATGTGTTTTTGGAACACATCCACACACCATCAGTTCAGGAGGATCCCTTCACTGAAGAAGCCCCGCAGGCAAAAAGTGCCACAGATCCGACTGAAGTTGAAATTCCAGCTGTGGTCGACCTGATCATGGAAGTTTTCGTCATCACTCCTGACTGGACAATACCGTGCATCGCGTACATCCTAAGGAAAGAACTCCCAGAGGACGAAGGAGAGGCTCGATAGATCGTCCGTCGATCCAAGGCCTTTACAGTCATAAAGGGACAGTTGTATAGAGAAAGCGCGACTGGAGTCAGTCAGAAGTGTATAACACCAGAAGAAGGTCAGATAATCCTTGATGATATCCACTCGGGGATCTGTGGACATCATGCGTCCTCTCGGGCCATTGTGGCTAAAGCATACCGAGCGGGATTCTACTGGCCAAGAGCGAATGAAATGGCGAAAGAGATAGTCGACAAATGTGAAGGATGTCAGTTTTACTCCAATATGTCCCACAAGCCCGCGTCAGCCCTGAAAACCATTCCACTCGTCTGGCCCTTCGCTGTTTGGGGACTGGACATGGTTGGACCACTGAGAACGGGCAGGAGCGGCTTCACTCATGTGCTAGTAGCAGTCGACAAGTTCACCAAATGGATTGAAGCTAAGCCTATCAAGAATCTTGATGCTTGCACTGCTATCAGTTTCATCAGAGAGTTGATATTCAGATATGGAGTTCCCCACAGCATCATCACTGACAATGGGTCAAACTTCGATTCCGACAAATTTAGAGCCTTTTGCGCCTCTCAGGGCACACGAGTTGACTATGCTTCCGTCGCTCACCCCCAGTCGAATGGACAAGCGGAAAGAGCAAATGGCTTAATTCTCAAAGGAATGAAACCCCGACTGATGCGCGATCTCAAGCACGCAGCAGGTGCATGGGTCGACGAGCTTCCATCAGTTCTTTGGGGATTGAGGACAACCCCGAACCGATCGACCGGAAGAACCCCATTCTTTCTGGTCTATGGAGCCAAAGCAGTTTTGCCGAGTGACCTGCTTCACAACGCACCCCGAGTCGAGCTCTACTCTGAAGATGAAGCAGAACAAGCCCGGCAGGACGCAGTCGACCTCCTGGAAGAAGAAAGAGAAATGGCCATGATCCGATCGACCATCTATCAGCAAGACTTGCGTCAATTCCATGCCAAAAATGTGAAGAGTCGAGCCTTCCAAGAAGGAGACTTGGTCCTCCGAGTGGATCAACAGAAACCACACAAACTCGCTCCTACTTGGGAAGGTCCCTTCATAGTCACCAGAGTCCTCCACAATGGAGCGTACCACCTTAATAATGTCGATCGCCAGATTGATGAGCCACGAGCCTGGAATGCGGAGCTGCTCCGCCCCTTTTATACTTGAATTCTCACTCGGATGAGATGTAATAAGAAAAACTTCTGTAGTTTCTTTATCAAAGACAAGAGGGTTATAATTTTCCTAGTGATTGTTATTGTTTTTGTTTGCGTGAGAAATCCCCCAGCGGGTGGCTTAGCTGCGAATCCGTTTCGCCTAAGTCTGTAAAAATAATTTCCTACCGAGTGTTGAGCTAGCCTCCCACTCGGGGGCTTAGCTGCGAACCCGTTTCGCCTAAGTGTTTGAAAATCCTACTAAGTGGTGAGCCAGCCTCCCACTCGGGGGCTTAGCTGTGAACCCGTTTCGCCTAAGTATTTGAAAATCCTACCGAGTGGTGAGCGACCCTCCCACTCGGGGGCTTAGCTGCGAACCCGTTTCGCCTAAGTATTTGAAAATCCTACCGAGTGGTGAGCGACCCTCCCACTCGGGGGCTTAGCTGCAGTCCAGTACTCGCCTAAGTATTTGGAAATCCTACCGAGTGGTGAGCGACCCTCCCACTCGGGGGCTTAGCTGCAGTCCAAGT
>NC_041380.1:553301842-553307312 GCF_002162155.2 Triticum dicoccoides | reverse complement strand
TACAACGTGCGCTCCATCTCAATCCGCAAGGACGACGAGGTGCAGGTCGACTACCACCTTCTCCTTGGGAGCTCCGCCACAAACACAACGTGCGCTCCGTCACCGACCCGCAAGGACGACGAGGTGCAGGTCGACTGCTACCTTCTCCTTCGGAGCTGCGCCACAAATACAAAAGTTGTCTCGAGTGAAGAACGAGTTCCACTCGATGAAGGATTCATGAAGATATTCAACGATAAACCAAGTTTAGATAAATCCTAAAGGTTCCAGACCACAGATCGAAGTGCTCGGGCATTCGGCCCAAAAGAGTTTAACGGTTACAAAAACCACTCGGCATTCCGAGGCAAATTTAAGGTGGGGCATAAAAGTTTGTTCACTCCGCAGGAGGAGGACTGGCAGGCTCAACGAACTCATCCAGGTCGACGCCGTCGGTGATCCGAGTGGCTGCAGCAATAAAAGTCTCCATAAAAGATCAGAAGTCATGCCTCTGGGTGTTGGCGACCTTGATTGCTGCCAGCTTATCTTGTCGCACCTCCTTGCAGTGGACACGAACCAAAGACAGAGCCACATCAGCACCACACCGGGCAGAAGATTTCTTCCACTCCTGCACTTGATCAGGGATCTCGTTAAGTCGAGTCATCAGGGACTCAAGATCATTCTGGAACGTGGCCTCTGGCCAAAGTGCCATGTCGATCCGTGATGTGGCGACCTTCAGTCGAGCCAAGTAGTCCACAACACCGTCGATGCGGGATTCCAGTCGGAGCAGATTCATGGCAGTTTCATCTTTCACGGGAGAATTGATTGGGTCCAAACCTGGCTCAATCCGCCCAGTCTCCTTCTCGAAGTTTTGGCAAAACTCTGCATTCACGATCCAAGGATAAGTCAATTTTTGTATGCTGAGTCGACAAAAAAACATCAGTCGGAACAAAATGTATACCTTCAAGCTTGATGAACAACTTCTTGGCAAGGCTCCTCAGATAGCTCTCCAGATCGTCCCTCCTGCGAGCGATGCCTTCCATCTTCTCGTACAGGTTGAGATTTTCCTTCTTCAAGCGTGTGCACTCCTTGTTGGCTTCGTTCAGAGCAGATTTTATCTTGGTGTTCTCTTCTTCCAATTGGCCTACTGAAGCCAGTTTCTGTTCAGCCAGAGCGGTTCTGTCGTCAGCTTCCTTTTGAGCAGCAGCCAAATCCTGATCCTTCTTCGCCAGAGCTTCTCTCAGTTTTTCTGCAAAGAAATGGTGCTTGATTCAGAAAGAGCAGAAGGGTACTCAAGCCTAAGACAAACCAGTCGACAAGCTCGTCTTACCATTGGCGTCATCCTTGGCCTTTTGTAGCTCTGTCTTGGCCAATTCCAAGTCAAGGTTTAGTTGGATCTGCTGTTTCTCCAAGTCGGCAAAGCGAGCTCCAGGATCACAAGATTTCTGCAATTAGGGAGGAGAAGTTATTTTACAGCAAAAAACGACAAAGACAATAAATACTAAGACTACGGTCGACTGCCCGCAGTCCACCATAGTCTCGGGGACTACACCCAATGGGTGCACTTTGTGTGCCCCCACCGGTTCTGATCCCACTCGACCGGCCCGCCGGAGTCGAGTGCAGGGAGTAAAAGAAAGAGAGAAAGAAGAACTCAGACCATAGAACTCAGACCACAGTCGACTGCCAGCAGTCGACCGCGGTCTTAGGGACTACACCCAGTGGGTGCACTTGGCGTGCCCCCACCGGTTCTGATCCCACTCGCCCAGACCGAGTAGAAGAGACAAACTACCGGTTCGGTTTACACTCGACGCGGCCAGACCAGATCGAGCGAAAGAATCAAAATACAAAGACTACAGTCGACTGCCAGCAGTCCACCATAGTCTCGGGGACTACACCCAGTGGGTGCACTCAGCGTGCCCCCACTAGTTCAAAAATTCAATCGACGCACCCACTGGGTGTACAGATGCAAAGATTTTTGGAAAGAGAGTCTTCAGATAGCATATCCTAACAGAACAAGCGGTGACCAACTAACCTGAACGTTGCTTTGGAGAGCCGAGCTGGCGTCGTAGGCGGCCTGACTGGCGTCCCGCACCGTCTTCATCTTCTCCATCATAATGCCCGCCTGGCGTATGGCTTCCTTGGCAGCATTCACTTCGTCCTCTAGGACATGATGGGTCGCAAAAACTGAAGGTGGGTCGGCAGGGGCCTGAGCAGTCGACGAAGAAGGCAAGGCACTCGACAATGGTACGGCGAAGGTAACAAAACCCCGACTGGCATCACCAGCGTCCTGAACGACTGGTTTCGCCCTCGGCGTCGACTGTGGCACCTTGCTTGCAGGAGCTTGCCTATTTTTCCTCGTCAAAGGACTCTCAGGCTCTTCATCATCATCATCGGGGAGGTCAATAATGTTAGGAGCTGTTCAAAGATCAATCGCCAAAATCACATCACCCAATGGTACACATTGCAGTTGAGTCGACCAAATAAAGACAGAATGTCAGAAATCATACCCAGATTGGAAGTGACCGCATCCTCCATTACCTCATCCTCGTCCCTGTAAGCTGAGGTCCCGGAAGTAGCAGCGCTGCCAGTTCCAAAGTTCGTCTAGTTAAATCAAGAAAAAACAAACAGCACGGGGCGTCGAGTGAATACAAAGGGAGACACTCACGCAGAAGCGACGGGGATGTCAATCTTAATCTTTCGCAACGCCTTCCGAGGCTTCAGCTCTGCAACTTTGGGATGCTTTGATGCTTTTTAGTTGGGGTTGTTGAAGAGGTCCGAGGACGCTTTGAAGACTGACTAGCCTGAGCAATCGCCTTTTCACGGGCGCTCGGTCGTTCTTGGTCAAGCTTGGATCGCCTCTCCCTGCGAGGAGGCGACTCGACTTCTTCTTCGTCACTTGGGTCGTCGCTTTCTTCGTCCCCTTCACCGTCAGAATACCATTCGCCACTATCACCGCCGCTCGCCTCTCCTTCCAGGTCTTGCTCTTGCTCTCCGTTGGGCATTGAATACATTTCGATAAGGGCCTGAAAGAAAGCAGGAAGAATAAAGTCAGTCGACGCAGTATAGACAGCTGCGCGAGTGAATTCAGATTACAATCAAAAGCTCAGAATCGGACCTTTTCTGGTTCATGGGACTAGTCGAATGGAGGAACTCTCCTGGCTCCCCTGGGGTTGTCCTTGTTTCCGGTGATGCCCGACAGCCACTTCTCTAGTGTGTCGTCATCGACCTCCTCCGAGTGAATCCGAGTGGTGTCATCAAGACCCGAATACATCCACATCGGATGGTATCGGGCTTGAAGAGGCTGGATGCGCCGCCGAAGGAAAACCTCCAAGAGATCCATACCGGTGACCCCGTCACGGATAAGCTGGACCACTCGTTCGACCAGCACCCTAACCTGCGCCTTCTCCTCCAGGAGCACCTTCAAAGAGGAGGGTTTCCTCACTTGGTCCATGGTAAAAGGAGGGAGGCCAGTCGACTGCCCTGGCGTCGGCTGGTCTTTGCAGTAAAACCAGGTCGACTGCCATCCACGAACCGAGTCAGGAAGAATCATGCCTGGAAAGGAACTTTTACCTCTCATCTGAACACCAAGACCCCCGCACATCTGAATCACTTGTGTTCTCTCGTCACTCGGATTGGCCTTTTTCACCGTCTGAGAACGACAGGTGAAAATGTGCTTGAAAAGACCCCAGTGAGGCCGACAACCCAAGAAATTCTCGCACAAAGACACAAAAGCAACGAGATACACGATTGTGTTGGGAGTGAAGTGGTAGAGTTGTGCCCCAAAGAAATTCAGAAATCCCCGAAAGAAAGGGTGAGGAGGCAAGGAAAATCCACGGTCGACGTGGGTGGCAAGGAGAACGCGCTCACCCTCCCGAGGTTCCGGCTCGGATTCCTTCCCCGGAAGCCGCGCCGATCCATGGGGGATCAGCCCTCCGTCGGCTAGGTCGTCGAGGTCTTCTTGGCGGATCACCAAGTGGATCCAGTCGCCCTGGATCCAGCCCTTCGGCAGGCCGGCTTGCGAGGAAGATCCACCCCGACTGGTCGCCTTCCCCTTCGCCTTTGTCGTCGCCTTCTTCGCCCGCTCCAGAGCCGCCGTCTTCTCCTTCCCCATCGTTGCCGGCGAGACACGTACGGAGCGGCAGCGCTGGGGCAAGAGCGAGCGCGACGAAGAAGCCTGAAGAAGAGAAGAGGAAATGAGAATGCACTGTTCAAGAAACCCCGGTCCGACGCCTTATATGAGGTCGCTTCCGAGTGGCTGACTGGTAGGCCCAGACGGTCCTGTCAAATCCCGTAACAATCGCGCGCGCGATACGTGGCAAAAAAGGTGGTGCGGAGATCAAGGCGGCTCCGCCCTATCCCATCCGATTACTGTGGCCTCCCCCGTCCCGCGCGCTTCCCAAAATTCGAATCCCGCGAAATCTGCGGGCAGCAGAACAACTTGTCAGACGGAAGATCTCCTCCACACCGTCACTCGGAGCTTTTCAAGTAAAGAAACTCACTCGACAAAAAAACTAAGAATGGATCAAGGCGACTGAAAAGGAAGTTGTTGTCATCACTCAGGTTCATTGATCTGAAACAAGATATGCTCATGGCATGAAAAATGAGTCGGAAAAGTTCTCAACTCCTTCCCCACTCAAACCTCGATACATTCGGGGCTAATGATGAAGCTATGAACTTAGGGTAGGGTCATGGACCTGTCCCAACTGCCCTACCCAAGGACATCTCTAGAAGAAATCACCTTTCAATCGACTTGGAGGTGTTCCACTCGACAGACTCGAAGACACTCGACCAAGAAGCAATCACTCGACCAAGATCCAACCACTCGACGGCCAGGAGACCTAAAGTCACTCCGCACGCTAATGGTCGGTCATTAAGTAGCTTTTATGGTCATCATAGCACTTTATTAGGGGCGTTACCAGTAACGCCCGACCTTAATGTATTTAAAACCCTGCATAACTGAGGGCCGGAGGGGTCCGGCGAACTCTATATAAGCCACCCCCTCCTCAGTGTAAAGGGTTCGCACCCCTGTAATTCATACACGCATAATCCAGTCGACCGCCTCCGGGCTCCGAGACGTAGGGCTATTACTTCCTCCGAGAAGGGCCTGAACTCGTAAACCTCTTGTGCTTACAACTACTCCATAGCTAAGATCTTGCCTCTCCATACCTACCCCCCTACATTACTGTTAGACTTAGAACCACGACACTCACCACTCGGTAGGATTTTACAAACTTAGGCGAGTACTGGACTGCAGCTAAGCCCCCGAGTGGGAGGATTGCTCACCACTCGATAGGATTTTACAAACTTAGGCGAGTACTCGACTGCAGCTAAGCCCCGGAGTGGGAGGATCTCACCACTCGGTAGGATTTTACAAACTTAGGCGAGTACTGGACTGCAGCTAAGCCTCCGAGTGAGAGGATTGCTCACCACTCGGTAGGATTTTATAAACTTAGGCGAGTATTGGACTGCAGCTAAGCCCCCGAGTGAGAGGATTGCT
>NC_041380.1:553264832-553301454 GCF_002162155.2 Triticum dicoccoides | reverse complement strand
TCACCACTTGGTAGGATTTTACAAACTTAGGCGAGTACTGGACTACAGCTAAGCCCCCGAGTGAGAGGATTGCTCGCCACTCGATAGGATTTTATAAACTTAGTCGAGTACTGGACTGCAACTAAGCCTCCGAGTGGGAGGATTGCTCGCCACTCGGTAGGATTTTACAAACTTAGGCGAGTACTGGACTGCAGCTAAGCCCCCGAGTGGGAGGATTGCTCACCACTCGGTAGGATTTTCTTTCGAGCTTAGGCGAAACGGATTCGCGGCTAAGCCTCCCGAGTGAGAGGCTTGCTCATCACTCGGTAGGGTTTTCTTTGAAACTTAGGCGAAACGGATTCGCGGCTAAGCCCACCCACTGGGGGATTTCGGAGGTAAATAAAAACAACACCAATCGTGTGAGAAGACTGAAAAGCTCTTGTCTTTGATGAACAAATTACAAAGGTACTTCTTATTACATTTTATTCGAACGAGTGCTTAAGTATAAAAGGGGCGAAGCAGCTCCGCGTTCCAAGCCCGTGGCTCGTCCTTCTAATGCTCAACGCTGTAAAGATGGTATGCTCCATTGTGGAGAACTTTGGTGATGATGAAGGGACCTTCCCAAGCCGGGGCGAGCTTGTGTGGTTTCTGTTGATCCACTCGAAGAACCAGGTCTCCCTCTTGAAAGGTTTGACCCCTCATGTTTCTGGCGTGGAATCGACGCAAGTCTTGCTGATAAATGGTCGACCGGATCAAGGCCATCTCTCTTTCCTCCTCTAAGAGGTCGACTGAATCTTGTCGGGCCTGCTCTGCTTCCTCTTCGAAGAAGAGCTCGACTCGGGGTGCGTTGTGGAGCAGGTCACTTGGCAAAACAGATTCGGCTCCATAGACCAAAAAGAAAGGAGTTCGTCTAGTCGACCGATTGGGAGTTGTCCTCAACCCCCAAAGAACTGATGGAAGTTCATCGACCCAAGCGCCTACTGCGTGTTTGAAATCACGCATCAGTCGGGGTTTCAGTCCTTTGAGAATTAGGCCATTCGCCCTTTCCGCTTGTCCGTCCGACTGCGAGTGAGCGACTGAAGCATAGTCGACTCATGTGCCTTGAGAAGCGCAGAAAGCTCAGATCAGATCCATGACCCTACCCTAGGTGCATAGCTTCTGGTAGGTTTAGCTTCGATCCATTTGGTAAACTTGTCGACTGCCACGAGCACATGAGTGAAGCCGCTCCTACCAGTTCTCAGTGGCCCAACCATATCCAATCCCCAAACAGCAAAGGGCCAGACGAGGGGAATGGTCTTCAGGGCTGACGCTGGCTTGTGAGACATGTCCGAGTAAAACTGGCAGCCTTCACATCTGTCGACTATATCTTTCGCCATTTCATTTGCTCGTGGCCAATAGAATCCGGCTCGGTATGCTTTAGCCACGATGGCCCGAGAGGACGCATGGTGACCACAGGTCCCCAAGTGGATGTCGTTGAGGATCATTCGACCTTCTTCTGGTGTTATACATCTCTGACCGACTCCAGTCACGCTTTCCCTGAACAGTTGTCCTCTTATCACAGTAAAGGCCTTGGATCGACGGACGATCTGTTGAGCTTCTTCTTCGTCCTCTGGGAGTTCCTTCCTAAGGATGTACGCAATGTACGGCACTGTCCAGTCAGGAGTAATGACCAGAACCTCCATGATTAGGTCGACCACGGCTGGGACCTCGACTTCAGTCGGATCTGTGGCGCTCTTAGGCTGCGGGGGCTCTTCCGTAAAAGGATCTTCCTGAACTGTCGGTGTGTGAATATGTTCCAAAAACACATTGCTGGGAATGGCTTCTCTCTTGGAACCTATCTTCGCCAAGTCATCGGCTGCTTGATTTTTCAGACGGGGTATATGATGGAGTTCTAACCCCTCAAACTTCTTTTCCAACTTCCTCACCGCATTGCAGTAACCAGTCATGGCTGGGCTTCTAACGTCTCATTCTTTCATCACTTGATTGACCACCAAATCTGAGTCGCCGTAAACCATAAGGCGACGGACGACGAGTGAAATGGCCATACGTAACCCATATAGGAGTGCTTCATATTTTGCTTCGTTATTGGAGGAATCAAAGTGAATCTAGAGGACGTATCTGAGCTTGTCTCCTCGGGGGGAAACCAGTACTACCCCAGCACCAGAACCATTCAGCATTTTGGATCAATCAAAGAACATGGTCCAGTGCTCTGAGTGAACTTAAGTCGGCAGTTGTTGTTCGATCCACTCGGCGAGGAAATCTGCCACTGCTTGGGACTTGATAGCTTTCTTTGCCTCAAACTTTATATCTAGAGGAAGGAGTTCAATCGCCCATTTGGCCACTCGACCTGTTGCATCTCTGTTGTGCAGAATCTCCGACAATGGAGCATCGCTGACGACTGTAATAGAGTGATCAGAGAAATAGTGTGCAACCTTCTTCGTGGTCATGTAAATCCCATAAACAAGCTTCTGATAGTGTGGATATCTCTGCTTTGACGGAGTGAGAACTTCAGAAATATAATAAACCGGGCGCTGAACTTTATAAGCTTTTCCCTCTTCTTCCCGCTCGACCGTAAGTACTGTACTAACGACTTGTCCAGTGGCTGCTATATAAAGCAGTAAAGGCTCTTTGCTGATTGGGGTAGCAAGCACCGGTTGGGTGGAAAGTAGGGCTTTTAGCTCTGTGAATGCTGCATCAGCTTCAGGAGTCCACTCGAACTTATCTGATTCCTTCATTAGTCGGTAAAGAGGCAGTGCCTTTTCACCGAGGCGAGAAATGAATCGACTTAGGACGGCCAAACAACCAGTAAGCTTCTGGACATCATGCACACGCACAGGGCGTTTCATCTGGAGTATAGCACCCACTTTCTCTGTGTTAGCGTCGATCCCTCGTTCGGAAACGAGAAAACCGAGTAATTTTCCGCCTGGAACTCCAAACGTGCATTTTGATGGATTAAGCTTGATATCATACCTTCTGAGGTTGGCAAAGATTTCAGCAAGGTCAGTCAGTAGGTCGGAACCTTTACGTGACTTGACCACAATATCATCCATGTATGCTTACACATTCCGACTGATCTGAGTGAGCAGGCACTTCTAAATCATCCACATGAATGTGGCTCCAGCGTTCTTCAAACCAAATGGCATGGTGACATAATAGAAGCACCCAAATGGGGTGATGAAAGCTGTTTTTATCTCGTCGGGTCCGTACAGACAGATCTGGTGGTACCCGGAGTAGGCATCCAAAAAGGACAAACGCTCGCAACCCGCAGTTGAGTCGACTATCTGGTCGATGCGAGGGAGAGGAAAGTGATCTTTCGGGCAGGCCCGATTGATATGTTTGAAGTCGATGCACATGCGAAGTGAGTCGTCCTTCTTTGGGTCCATGACAACATTAGCTAACCACTCGGAGTGGTAAATCTCACGGATAAACTCAGCTGCCAAAAGCCGAGCCACCTCTTCACCGTTTGCCTTCCTCTTCTGTACGGCGGGCCATCAAAGATTTTCTTTGACTGGTTTCACTTTTGGGTCGACTCGCAAACGATGCTCAGCCAGTCCCCTGGGAACACCTGGCATGTCCGAAGATTTCCATGCAAAGATGTCCTAGTTCTCACGGAGGAACTGGGTGAGCGCTTCTTCCTGTTTGGAGTCGAGTGTTGTTGAAATGTGAGTCGGAGCAACATTGGAATCCGTCGAGTGAATGTGAATCGACTTTGTTTCGCCAGACGACTGGAATGTTGAGTCCGTGGCGGGCTTCTTGGCCCGCAACAAATCACTCGGATCTGCATTTTTTTGATATTCTTGCAATTCTGCTACTGCCATCTGTGCATCGGCGATCTTTGAGCCCTTCTGGAAGCACTCTTCCGCCTTGTTCCGACTACCAGTGATAGTGATCACCCCTTTGGGACCAGGCATCTTTAATTTGAGAAACACGTAACATGGTTAAGCCATAAAACGTGCATAAGCTGGCCTGCCCAGAATAGCATGATAGGCACTCTGGAAATCCACAACTTCAAATGTCAACTTTTCTTTGCGGTAATTCTTGGAATCACCGAAAACCACGTCGAGAGCAATCTGGCCGAGTGATGCAGCCTTCTTGCCAGGAATGACCCCATGGAAACTCATATTACTTTCACTGAGTCTGGACATCGGAATGCCCATTCCTTTCAACGTCTCTGCATACAGTATATTCAGGCCACTGCCACCATCCATCAGAACCTTAGTCAGTCAGGTGCCTTCGACTACTGGGTCGACCACCAACACTTGCCTCCCAGGGGTGGCTATGTGCGCTGGGTGATCGGACTGGTCGAATGTAATGGCAGTCCGGGACCACTTCAAATAACTGGGTGTCACCGGAGCGACCATGTGTCCATGTTCACTTCTCTGTTGATGACTTTCAATCGACTTTTACTCTCAACGTCAGCAAAAATCATCAGAGTGGAATTCACGTGGGGATAACCATCATCATCCTCTTCCTCGTCCTCAACCTTGTCTGCTTCTTTCTCCTTTTCCTTGGGTTGTTTCTCTCGGAATTGTTGGATTAGGAGTCGACACTGCCGAGTGGTATGCTTCGGGTAAATGAAATTACCCTCTTCATCTTTTTTGGTGTGGATGTGGCATGGCAAATCCAGCACATCATTCCCATCTTCATCTTTTACTTTCTTGGGGTTCCACGGCCCTTTGGGATTCCCCTTGAACTTTCCTTGAGTCACGGCTAAAGCTTCACCAGGAGCGGCTGGCTCGGCTTTGCGCTTCTGCTTCCGACTGGAGTTTCCTCCTCCGGTTTCATGGGCGACTGTTTTATGCTTGCCACTCCGGAGTCGGTCTTCTTCTTCACTGTTGGCATACTTGGTGGCAATTTCCATCATCCGAGTCAGAGTCATATCTCCTATCCGACCGAATTTCAGATTCAACTCCCGATACTTGGCACCTTCTTTACAGGCACAAATTGCCTGATGATCAGACACATTCTCCACCGTGTGATGCAATGTGATCCATCTCTGGATATAATCTCTCAAAGTCCCATTCGGTTTCTGAACACAACACTGTAATTCTGTCAACCCTGTCGGCCGTTTGCAAGTACCTTCGAATGTTCTGACAAATACTCGGGCAAGATCTTCCCAAGTGTAAATACTACTAGGTGCTAACTGATTCAGCCATGCTCTAGCCGAGCCCTCCAGCATCAGAGGAAGGTGTTTCATGGCCACTTCATCATTGCCGCCACCAATCTGGACAGCCACTCGGTAGTCTTCAAGCCAAGTATCAGGCTTGGACTCACCAGTGAACTTACTGACTCCAGTCACCAACCTGAAGTTGGGGGAATCACTACAGCCCTGATGGCTCTGCGGAAGCACTCCGGACCTGAGACATGCACCCTGCTGGTGGTTGGTAGATCTCTGTCATGACCCTCTTGGTGAGCTCTGTTTCTGTCGACCAAACCCTGAACAAGAATAGATCTTGCATCAAAGCCCGGCTCTTTGGGATCGACTGGAATCCCTTGCCCCATACTGTGAGGGCGCCTGTCATCATGTTGTCGAGGCACGTACGACCCACTCCTTGGAGGAGGCTTGGGCACTCGACGACGATCATGGCGATCGACTCGGTGATCATACTGCTCACGGTTTCTGTACTGATCTCGTCGATCCCCACATCCCTCACGCATCGGGGGCGATCTTGGGCTGTGAGCCGACTGAACTGTGTCCGCAACCACGGATCTGCTATGGATCTTATTCCGCGACTGAGATACTGCTGTATTCTGCTCTCCAGCCGCACGGAGCAAGGCCCTGATATGCACTAAACCTCGACCAGCTTCTGACTGAGAAGGTTGGATCGACTCCGCTATCCGGGCTACATCTGCGAGATTCTGGATCGAAGTTCGGTATACCTGAGTCGGAGGCGGAAAAAGTTGACGTCGACTGGATTCGGGAGCACGCTGTCGAGCACGCTCGTCGAGTGCGCGCTGAAGATTCTCCAGTCGAGTGCGCTCAGCCAAGTTGGCCAGGCGCGCCTCCTCCAAGGCCTGGGCCTCAGGGGTTTCTCCAACGATAGGAGTGTGAAGTGCATCCATGTTCCGGCGGCGAAGTTCTTCTCTCCCCTACGAAGAGAGGGGTTCGGGCGGTACTCTTCATGAATACGCGACGGATTGCCGCCCCCATCGCCTTCGTCTTCACGGGTGAAGCCAGGAGGACTGCGTGGTCCATTGACCATCAAAACTTCCGCCGCTGTGTCGTTGCTGTCGTACTCGGATGCAGTCTCTACGGAGCCAGTCGACAGATCGAACAGGCCGTAGAGGGTTTCGTCGGGCTCGATTGCCGCGACTTGGGGGGTGGCCGACTGGCGAGCCACCGCATGCTTCACCCAACGCTGAAGCCTCGATCGACCGTAACGTTTGCTCCGGCGGGCCGAAGGGAGGGTGGAAGCCATAGGAGCCGACCGATACTGGGTCGACGGCTGCCGCAGGAGGACGCCGCGGATGCACGCGCGAAAGTGCGTTGCCCCGCGGACGAGGAGTGCGTCGACGTCGAGTGGAGCCTCCTGAAGCCAAGCGGAGTCGTCGGCGACAAACACGAGCGCGCTGAGACGGATCTCGCGGCCCTCAGCCAAACCTCCGCCTGAAACCATGATGAAGGGGATCGGAAAAATTGCAACCTCTCCAACAAGTCGCTAAGACACCCGCTCCATGATGGGCGCCAACTGTCGTGGTTCTAGATCTGACAGTAGAATGGGGGGTAGGAATGTAGAGGCAAGATCCTAGCTATGGAGGAGTTGTACACGCGAGTTTTACGAGTTCAGACCCTTCTTGGAGGAAGTAACAGCCCTACGTCTCGGAGCCCGGAGGCGGTCGACTGGATTATACTCGTGTGAGTTACAGGGGGTGCGAACCCTTGTCCCTGAGGAGGGGGTGGCTTATATAGAGTTCGCCAGACCCCTCCCGCCCTCAGTTACAAAGGGTTTAAGGTACATAAAGGTAGAGACGTTACCGATAACGCCTGTAATAAAAGTACATAAATGACTATTAAAGCTATGACTTAAATCCCGACCGTTGCAGGGTGAGTGGCTCTTAGTCTTCTGGTAGTCGAGTGGTTGTTCGTATGGTCGAGTGTCTTCAAGACTGTCGAGTGGAACATGGCTTTATGGTCGAGTGGACGATGATTTTTCTTCGACTGCTTCTGGTTCTTTAAGGGATGTCCTTGGGGAGGGTATCTTGATCAGATCCATGACCCTACCCTAGGTACATAGCTTCGTCAGGTAACAAAACACTCGGGGACCAAATCCTCACTCTTAAGTTAAATTATATTTTAGCTAAGAAATATACAATCATTAATTAATGGGTATTTAATTTTAGTGCGGCATTGGGGAAAATCGTTTGGACAAAAAATTATGTACATTACTTATTGTCAATTCTATGCACCCAAAGATCTTGTCAAATATGATGATCAAATCTTTGGTGGATCCAGTCTTGGTTCGTCGGTGTTTGTGTAGCTACAGGTTGGATCCTTCTAATCTACTCTTCTCCTCATCGACGGAGGTTACTATTTTGGTATGTTGGTCCTATAGGGCTTTGGCGGGACTACTTCTGGGTTGTCTACTAGAACAAGGTTTGTCCGGCACCGATGAGGAAGGGGCAATGACGGCGGCGCACCTTCAGTTCACTCCGGTGCTCATAGTCATCGGCGGGTGGTCTACGGACTTGGATGTAATTTGTACTTCTGATGTTCTTTGTAGTTGATGATTTCAGAAGTTTTTCCCTTAAAAAATATGATGATCAAAAGTGTATATATTATATAATGAAGACAAGTGGTTGTAGTTGGACAGTTATGTACAAAATTCATCAGTTCAACTTTAAATACACACACATATATATATACACGGCCTTACGCAGATGTCCATGTTTAGCACGCACATCTCTCTTTTTTTTTGCCCGACGGTGCACTCTGTCGTACTGTGCTAGCTAAACTCGAGCACCGAGCACTATATGGTCTGTAAAATACTAGTGTAACTTGCATGCTTTATTCGATGGTCAAAGTGCAACCCCGTTGACTATTCAGAAGAGACTACGGTCGGAGATATACTCTCTCTGTAAACAAAGTTTGACTTTGACTAAATTTTATATGCAGATTAAAAAAATGAAGGGAGTACTACTTGCTGGTCGTTGCTGGTTTCCGTTTCTGGAAAAGTGATCGAGTAGACGCGCTTTCAAGTTGTTGGTGGTTTCCGTCTTCGGCAAGCGGTGCTGGCCACTTAAGGCCACAAGCCACTAGTAGTGGTGCGGTGGCTGAGAGTAGTTACTGGCTCCTTCCTTGCAAACTTTCTCCTTCAAGCACTGCGGTGGCTCCTCCTCTCCGCCGGCGATGGGTGGTTCCAGCTGCTTCCTCTGCCTGGGGGCAAGGAAGGAAGTCCCACCGCCTCCCCGGGGCGATCCCCACAGCCGCAGCAGCGTCGCCGCCACTGCCACCGCGGCACGAACCTTCACCTTCGACGAGCTCGCCGCGGCGACCAGAAACTTCAGAGACGGCTTCCGCATCGTTCGGACGGCGAGTCTCTACAAAGGCTACCTCAGGAGCGTCAATCAGGTGATGATCCTGGCTAGCTAGCTAATCCATTCTTCACTTAGTTTCATATATGTACGTACTACGTACCATGCATGATGTCATGATCGACGTGCATGAGGCGGAAATTGATGTATGAGTGGATCATCATACAATATTCGTTTTAGGTTGTTGCTATAAAGCTGCAGCATGCCTTTGATCCTAGTGGATCATCATCATCATCATCAGAACAACTCAATAAGGAGTTTCTTGCCCGTGTCCTGATGCTGAGCTCGCTGCGCCACCCGAATGTCGTCAACCTCGTTGGCTTTTGCGCGGACGGCAATCGCGGGATCTTGGTTCACGAGTACATGCCATTGGGTTTCTCTCCAAAATCACCTCCATGGTATTTATTGGTATACCAAAACCCAGTAAATTAATTTTGCCCACGATTCAATCGCTTGAGTCTGTGTTGATTAACTAACCACCGGATCGATCTTGTGCTCAACAGATCGGTCTCCTGGCAAAGCACTGCTAGACTGGAACACAAGGATAAACATAGCTGCTGGCGTGGCCAAGGGTTTGGAGTATCTACACCACCAAGGTGTGGTGTACTGCAAACCCATGAGTAGCTCGGACATCTTGCTCGGAGATGGCTACCACCCAAAGCTGTCGCAGTATGGACTGGCAGAGCTTCACCAGGTAGCTGCAGAGGAAGAGAGCTTCACGCGAAGTACTAATATTGCCCCAGAGATGTTAGCTACTGGGAGGGTGGCCACCAAGTCGAACGTGTACGGCTTCGGCGTCGTGCTGCTGGAGTTGATCACAGGACGGACCCCCTTCGACCCCGCCCAGGCCGTCGCCGAGGATCGGAACCTTGTCATATGGGTAAGTTAACTATAGCTAAGCCCATGGTTCGCATATTTGCTGGTTTTTGTTGATTTGGCTGTTATCGAAATAGGCTTTCGCCCCGCTATATTAATATAGCAATCACCCGATACATCCAGAAGTTCGACGCTGGGGCAAACAGCACAATCATGCCTAAAAGAAAAGCAAGAGAAAATCAAGAGAAAGAAATACCGGCAGCACCGGATGAACGAAAGCTGAGGCATCCCGCAACCGCTGCGCCCACCGGAAACATCCACCACGCTCCAATGCCATCGAGTCGCCGTGAACTAAGCAACACCCTCAAGAAGGACTGCGACGACAACGCCGCTGCTGCCCGGACGAATCCTAGGATTTCTCCCGGTACACGGAGGGAAGCGGGCGAGAGGTACTCCCGACGCCCTTCAAGAAGGTTGATGGCGCCCACAGGCGTCACCGCGCCGGTGTCGGGCGGACCCGAGAGGGATTTTGCCCTGCCCTTTATACCCACAACCTAGGACCAAGCGGCGGCTCCACCATGCCAACCGCCCACCAATCTGCGCCACCACAGTCACGAGGACACCACCGTCGTCTCTCCACCGCAAACGCTGCGAGGCCGGCCGAACCAAGCGAGACCATCGTCGATAGGGACCAGGAGCACCACAGCCACGTGGGAGGGGACAACCTCCACTGGCACAAGCCGTAGCAGACCGGACGCAGGCGCAGGAGCACGCTGGACCCCCTGCCCAGCCGGGCCCAGATCGGGCCCGTTAAGCTCCTGCCGCTGCACTGCAGCCGACGCAGCGCAGAGCCACCGATCCCAACGACCTCATCCCGCCAGCCCAGCCGGAGGAGACCCGTCGGAGGCCAGACCAACCCGCCCTGACCCAGATCGGGCCCAAAAGGACCCGGATCTGGGCCTACAGGGCTTCGCCGACCAACCCCCGCCGCCAGCCGCCACCGCCGCCAAAGGGCCGCGCCGCCGCCGCATCTGAGCCCGATCTACACCGGAGAACCGCCCGCCGAGGTGCACCATCACCGGAAACCGCCGCCCGAGCCGGGGAACCGCAAGAGGGAGAGAAAGAGGGCCGCCACCGCCGGCTTTGCCACGACGCCGCGCGGGCAACGCCCGGCCACGCCAGCCGGCGGCAGCGGCGGGAGGAGGGGTGGGAGGTGGGGGCTGGGCGGCGAGGGGAGGGAGGGCCGCCCCGGTCGCCCCGCTCGGGGAGGGAGGGGAGGGAGGGCCGCCCCGGTCGCCCCGCTCGGGGAGGGAGGGGCGGCGCGGGGGGGTTGATGTTTGCTGTTGGATCAGGCCATACGGTTGATGAAGGACAGGAGCAAGTTCCGCTGGATGGCACACCCGGCGCTGCACGACCGGTATCCGTTCATGGGTTTGCACGAGGCACTTAAAGTTGCTTCCATGTGCATCCACCAACAGCCGGCCATGAGATCGCCCATTGGTGTCGTCGTCGCAGCTCTGTCTCGCCTTGTCGCCTACGACGATCATCCACCTGAATCATCACACCACGCCGCGCCTCGTTAACCTGTTGTAAATATAAGCAAATTACTATGAGATTTAATCCAAATAAACAGAAGATAAATCATGACCACAGCAGCAGAGATTAAACTAATCATGCGAACTAGCATAGCAGATGAACATATCACATCTAGGGCACATACTAGAAGCATGAATTCTACCATGATCTCGAACAGGAAAGATAGAATCACATACGGTGCAGCACCGCCGGCGTTGACATTGTCGCCCATGTCGTCGAGGACGAGGTTGCCGAGGTCGGGGAAGAAGTCGTCGTTCGCGAAGTCGTCGCTGCCAGCAGTCACGCGAGTGCACTCCCCAAAAACCTGATCGCCCCTCTCCCGTACAAGATCACGAGAGGCGGGGTTCCGGAGGCCTGCTGTCCCTTCTCGCGGTGCACGCCAGAAGGAGGGATGGAGAAGACTTGCTTGACGGCGCAATGATCTGGAATGGTGGTGAGAAACCATACGAAGCGGCGGCGGCTAGGGTAGACGTCTGCCTGACTATATATTGCGGGCCGGGTAGGTCGTGGGAGTAAACCCCACGTCCGAGTTGTCACGATCCAAAAGAATCAGAAACGGTTCAGTAATTAACGCGTCCGTTAATTATTAATTAATGACTCATTAATTTTCCCATGCAGCAAAAATATAGACAACGTGCATAGCTCTGTCCTCGGCTCGGCTCAATCCCGCAACCCGCGGCGCGTCGAGGCGAGGCGAGGCGAGGCGAGGCGAGGCGTGGCGTGTAGGTCTCCTCTTCTTATGCTCATACAAGTGGTAGAAGAGCTCACCTTATAAAGAGGTGCAACTCTCTCTGAACTTTCAGGGTGGGACTAAATTTTAGCCTCACTCACTCCACTCACATGTGTGCATGAATGGGCGAAGAGAATTTCAGAATTTTAGTTGGGCTTTGGGCCAAAGGCCTACTAGCAAAATTCCAACAATTCCCTACAAAGTCTCATTGGCACATCTCATCATTTAGTTTCAAAACATTGTTTTATATATTGGTGCTTAGTGGAGACTGTAAAGTTGAACTTCCACTTAGAAATTTATGCTACACTAGATCACAACTTGAATAGTGGACTATGCCTTGAACTACAAGTTTTTTGTGAAACTAGTTTCACACAAATTCTTGACCGATACTGGGCTGCCGCAAGGCTTCCCCGCGGGTGGAGCGTATACGTCATACTCCAGGGCCTTTCATGAATTTATTAGAGAACACCCAATTCTCACAGACTGCGACGTTAACAGTCAAATTCATATAGGTGTGTTCCTCAGAAGATGTTCTGCAGGACAACATCTCTGCTTACCCGAATAAGCCACTTGGAACACATTAAGATAAGTATCAACCTGCCATGCAGATCAGGAGAGTATTGCATCTTCACGGAGTGGGATAATTAATATAGGGATACTCTTCTCTTAGCTGACCAACAGCTTGTCTCCCACTTCTACTTCACGGGATCTCCGATCACATAGAGTGGTTTACCACTATGGACAACTCATGCGGTGGGTCTCAAACCCATCTCCATCGATGCATTATCTATCACATTAGGTGATAGACCCTTTGTGAAGGGATCTGCCAAGTTTTTCGACGTTTGGATATAATCCAATGTAATAACTCCGGAGTTCCTCAATTTTCTGACAGATTTTAGTCTCCTCTTCACATGCCTTGAGGACTTCATATTGTCCTTAGAACTGTTTATCTTGACGATCACAGTTTGATTATCACAGTTCATCAGGATAGGGGGTATTGGTTTTTCAACCATAGGTAAGTCCATCAAGAGTTCACGAAGCCACTCTGCTTCAATAGTGGCAGTGTCTAATGCTGTGAGTTCTGCTTCCATAGTTGACCTCGTTAAGATGGTCTGCTTGCAAGACTTCCAGGAAACAGTGCCACCACCAAGTGTAAAAACATAACCACTTGTGGCCTTAATCTCATCAGCATCAGATATTCAGTTTGAGTCACTATAACCCTCCAGTACCCTTGGATACCCGGTGTAGTGAATCCCATAGCTCGCGGTGCCTTTCAAATAGCGCGTAACTCTCTCAAGCGCATGCCAATGATCATCTCCCGGTTTTGACACAAACCGACTCAGCTTACTCACAGCAAAAGAGATGTCAGGCCTCGTGGCACTCGCCAAATACATAAGCGAGCCAATAATCTGAGAATACCTCAGTTGATCTCTAGCAGTCCGTCGATTTTCCTTTCGAAGCAACACACTAGCATCATATGGAGTTGGAGAAGGTGTGCAGTCGCTATACCCAAAATGATTCAAGACCTTTTCCACATAATGAGACTGAACCAGTGTGATCCCACCATTCTCATCTCTCAACAGCTTGATGTTTAAGATAACATCAGCTACTCCTAGATCCTTCATCTCAAAACAGCGAGATAAGAAATCCTTAACCTCCTTGATTAAATCAAGTTTGGTTCCAAAGATCAATATGTCGTCGACATACAGACAAAGAATAACTCCTTCGCCCCCACCATAGCGATAGTACACGCACTTGTCACCATCGTTTACTACAAAGCCGGCAGCAGTTAATGTTCTTTCGAACTTCTCATGCCACTCCTTAGGAGCTTGTTTAAGGCCATATAAAGACTTTAATAACTTGCACATCTTTCCTTCTTGACCAGGTACTACAAAACCATCTGGCTGATCCATGTAAATTTCCTCCTTCAACTCTCCATTGAGGAAAGCCGTCTTAACGTCCATTTGATGAACGAGAAGACCATGTGAGGCAGCCAGTGATAATAGCACCCGAATTGTGGTCAGTCTAGCCACGGGTGAGTAAGTATCAAAGAAGTCTTCACCTTCTTTCTGGGTATAACCCTTGGCCACAAGCCGTGCCTTGTACTTTTCAATCGTACCATCAGGTCTAAGCTTCTTCTTGAACACCCACTTACATCCTACAGGTTTGCACCCATAAGGGCGGTCAGTGATCTCCCAGGTACCGTTAGCTAAGATGGAATCCATCTCGCTACGTACAGCTTCCTTCCAGTAGTCAGCATCAGGAGATGCATAGGCTTCTGAAATAGTCCTGGGTGTGTCATCCACGAGGTACACAATGAAATCATCACCAAAAGACTTTGCAGTCCTCTGTCTCTTACTCCTCATAGGAGTTCCATTGTTACCCTCAACAGGATTCTCAACGTGTTCCATCGCAATGGTGGGTTCAGGAATTACAGTAAATTCCTCACTAGATGGAGTAGGTATCTCCTGATTTGATGAACTCGACATATCCTTCATAGGAAATATGTTCTCAAAGAAAGTTGCATCATTTGATTCCATAATCGTACCAACATGCACGTCGGATACCTCAGATTTTATTATCAAAAATCTATAGCCGATGCTATGAAAAGCATAGCCCAGAAGAACACAATCCACGGTTTTTGGTCCAAGCTTGCGCTTCTTGGGAATTGGTATATTGACTTTCGCCAAACAACCCCAAGTACGTAGGTAAGAGAGTTTCAACATTTTCCTTTCCCATTCCTCAAATGGAGTCATGGTCTTATGCTTTGTGGGAACTCGGTTTAGGACATGACACGCAGTCATTAGCGCCTCCCCCCACCATTCCTTGGATAGACCCGAAGTGTCTAACATGGTGTTAACCATATCAGTTAGAGTTCGGTTCTTTCTTTCGACTACCCCATTTGACTAGGGTGAGTAGGGAGGCGTCCTCTCATGGATTATACCATTTCCGCACAAAACAGATCAAATTCATTGGAAAAATACTCTCCACCACGATCGGACCTAAGCCGTTTAATTTTTCGATCAAGTTGGTTCTCTGCCTCAGCTTTATAGTTTTTAAAGAAAGTCAAAGCCTCATATTTTGATTTCAGAAGATACACATAACAATATCTAGTGGAGTCATCAATCAACGTCATGAAGTATCTCTTTCCACCTTTTGTCAACACACCATTCATCTCACAAAGATCAGAATGTATAAGCTCTAGTGGCGCCAAGTCTCTAGCCTCTGCAGTCTTATGGGACTTGCGAGGTTGCTTAGCTTGCACACATACTTGGCACTTGGAGCCTTTGACAGTAGAGATTTTCGGAATTAAATTCATATTGGCTAACCGTGTCATGCAACCAAAGTTAATATGACAAAGTCGTGAATGCCAAATATCAGACTCATTATTGTGGTAAACATTATTAATAACTTTAGTACAAATATCTGACAAAGATAGGCGGAACAAGCCTCCGCACTCATAGCCTTTTCCAACAAATTGTCCACACTTAGAAATTACAACTTTATTGGATTCGAAAACCAACTTAAAATCATCTCGACATAAACGGGAACCGCTAACGAGATTTTTATTGATGGACGGCACATGATGAACGTTCTTCAGACGCACAGTCTTTCCCGAAGTAAACTTCAGATCGACCGTACCAACACCTCGAACGATGGCATGTGACCCGTTCCCCATCAGCACAGGTGAAGTCCCTGTTGCCTGGTAAGAAGAAAACATGGAGGCGTCAGCACAAACATGTACATTGGCACCGGTGTCAATTAACCAATCAGGGGATTGAAATACTGAAAGGATGGTAGGAAAAATACCGTACCCTGATTCCTTCATATCAGTATCACCGATGACAACATTAGCGGACTTGCCGCTCTTCTCATGTTCGCGCTCCTCAAAGCGGTTAGGACACTTCGGAGCCCAGTGATTAGGATCAACGCAGACATGACAAAGTCCCTTCCCCTTCTTATGAGAATTCTTCTTGAAGTTGGTAGAATGTGATGGCTTGTTCTTTGTATCAAACTTGCCTTTGCCCTGAGTTTTGTTCTTATTGTTTTTGAACTTGTTGGACTGGGAGTTCTTCTTCTGTACCATGTGGGCACTAGAACCTCCCTCAGCAACTCGAGCACGTGTGTCCTTTTCTCTTGCCTTCTCTTCAACATCAAGAGTACCAATGAGATCCGCAACGGAAAACTCCTGTCTCTTGTGTTTCAGGGAAGTAGCAAAATTGTTCCACGAAGGTGGAAGCTTGGCAATGATGCCTCCGGCAACAAATTTGTCCGGCAACACGCACTTGAAGTACTCAAGTTCTTTTGCGAGCGACTGTATCTCATGAGCCTGCTGTACAACAGGGCGCTCATCAGTCATCTTGTAGTCATAGAATTGCTTCATGACGTACAACTCGCTGCCGGCGTCCGAGGCACCAAACTTGGCCTCGAGCGCAGCCCACATGTCCTTGCCGTTGTCAAACGACATATACGAATCCACAATGGAGTCATCAAGAACACTCAGAAGAGCGCCTTTAAAGAGGGTATCGATCTTCTCAAAAGCTTCCAGTTGTGCTGGATTAAGATCGCCCTCAGGCTTGCCCTTGGTGGCATCATAGCAGCCCATGGTCTGAAACCAGTAGACTGCTCTCATGCGCCACCTCTTATATTGCGCCCCCTTAAAGGCAGGCGGATTCAGATGCGCAGCAAAACCACTCGGAGTAAATTGCCTATAATCAGGTTTTTGGATTGTTGGAAATATGAGCAAATTACTACGAGATTTAATCCGAATAAACAGAAGATAAATCATGACCACAGCAGCAGAGATTAAACTAATCATGCGAACTAGCATAGCAGATGAACATATCACATCTAGGGCACATACTAGAAGCATGAATTCTACCATGATCTTGAACAGGAAGGATAGAATCACATACGGTGCAGCACCGCCGGTGTTGAAGTTGTCGCCCATGTCGTCGAGGACGAGGTTGCCGAGGTCGGGGAAGAAGTCGTCGTTCACGAAGTCATCGCTGCCAGCAGTCGCGCGAGTGCGCTTCCCAAAAACCTGATCGCCCCTCTCCCGTACAGGATCACGAGAGGCGGGGTTCCGGAGGCCCGCTGTCCCTTCTCGCGGTGCACGCCGGAAGGAGGGATGGAGAAGACTTGCTTGGTGGCGCAATGATCTGGAACGGTGGTGAGAAACCATACGAAGCGGCGGCGGCTAGGGTAGACGTCTGCCTGACTATATAGTGCGGGCCGGGTAGGTCGTGGGAGTAAACTCCACGTCCGAGTCGTCACGATCCAAAAGAATCGAAAACGGTTCAGTAATTAACGCATCCGTTAATTATTAATTAATGACTCATTAATTTTTCCATGCAACAAAAATATAGACAACGTGCATAGCTCTGTCATCGGCTCAGCTCAATCCCGCAACCCACGGCGCGTCGTGGCGAGGCGAGGCGAGGCGTGGCGTGGCGTGGCGTGTAGGTCTCCTCTTCTCATGCTCATACAAGTGGTAGAAGAGCTCATCTTATAAAGAGGTGCAACTCTCTCTCAACTTCCGGGGTGGGACTAAACTTTAGCCTCACTCACTCCACTCATATGTGTGCATGAATGGGCCAAGAGAATTTCAAAATTTTAGTTGGGCTTTGGGCCAAAAACCTACTAGCAAAATTCTAACATAACCTAGGGCGAAACGATGCACGTCCGCGTCATTTCCAGACGCACTGATCATCATATCAAGTTATTTTAATTATGACTTGCTGTGGAATAACAGTGTCTGCATAGTTTAGGCTGTTCATCACAATCCCTCCTGTGTAAAAACGTGCGGATGTTAATTGGCCCGTATTAATAATGGATTTAGAAGTTGACTTGATTCTAGAGGTGGAACGGTGTGCGGAAGTTTCAGCTGATGAACCGATCCATGCTGATACCGTACCGTACGTACATTCATTCCGTTGGTGCATGCAAGGGTTTCGGCTCAAGGCTCGTGGTGGATACTACTCCATCCGTCTCAAAAATAAGTGTCTTAATTTTAATATAACTTTACACTAACGCTAATACAAAGTTGAGACATTTATTTTGGGACGGAGGGAGTATGTCCATGTGATGCCTGTGCTTCAGCCGGTGTTGTCGTTATGATATAGAAATTGAGGTCGTTTCTGTGGGGCTGGGTTCAGATCGTGCAGTGGTTTGTACTTGCTTTTTGCCTTGTGTAGTTGTGTTGTATTTGTTGCACTAGTTAGGAACCAAAGTTAATAAAAAAGAATGACTCACTAAGAACCTGAAAGCTAGAGTCGGTCGCTGATCAATCTGACGAGACGACGTCAACGAGTCTGAAATTTAAAAAGGAGACATGAAGGAAACGACGGCAGCGGCCAACGGCCTGTCGCTTAGTCCGAATTCCGATTGATATAAGGACCGGGGAGTCAGGGACCGAGCCAGAGCCACCGAGGGACGAGGCGGGACGAGGAGTCGATGTCAAGGGCTACAGGCGGCGAGGGACGAGGCGTTCTTTTCCTGTGTAGGGTAGCCACGATCCCGATCCCTGTACGCTGTAGCGATGTAGTTTTTTTCCGGATAACATAGCGATGGCCTCGTCGCGTGCAAGTACAAACCACTGCACGATCGCGATGGCCTCGTCACGTAGCGATGGCCTCGTCGCCGCCTGGAGCCCTTGACATCGACTCCTCGTCCCGCCTCGTCCCTAAACCCTAAACCCTAAATCCTAGCGATCGAGTAGGAGGAGGAGTCCAGGGATCGCGCTCGACGCTCGATGGCCTGGTCGCTATCGCTTAATTGGGCCTGGTCGCTCAATGCTCGGCCCAGTAACGTTAACTATTACTAGACCTGCATAAAAAATACGGGGCCCTCCAGAATTTTGGGCCCTGTGCGGGCCGCACCTTTTGCGCCACTATGGACCCGGCCCTGGGTTTGTACTTGCTTTTTGCCTTGTGTAGTTGTGTTGTATCTGTTGCACTAGTCTAGGTTGGGTTTGGCTGTATTTTGCTCACGGGATGTCGTCTTTCATGTTGATGATCCTCATGGCGTTTAGGCCGGGCGTTGTTATTGGTTGTGCCTTCTTTGACATCGTATCATCTTTCTCTCTTAATGAATATACATGCAGCTCTCCTGCATGATTTGAATGATAATGCCTTCCCATGGGGTATCATGCATGGACACAAAAACTTGGACTCCAGGTTCAGGACATGTAAAAAATAAGTGGGAGACAAGGTAATGGCTGACAGGCACGTTGTTATTACAGGTGCAAAGGGAGAAGAAAATAACTTCAATTCGAGTCTGAAATTGCTTTCACATCCACTGACATATTCATGTCCTTCAGCTAGCTCTGGAGCTCCCTCAAGATGTGGCTTCATTCATCTTCAGCAATTTTCAACTAGAAGATAAAAACGAACACAAGTTATCACAACATTAGAAAGATCACTACAAAGATTCCCTTGGAAAGATTGACAAAGAAATATTGTGTTTGCAGACAGAAAGAAAAATGGGCCTAACTTATTACACCATTGCGAAAGGTTACAATTGCCCACAGTCACTTCACTTCTTCATTCAAGAGAGTGGATTCACAAAATAATAAAATACAGTAACATAATTAATTCTAGAAGATCCCTGTGGACTATATCATGCTAATTGTTGCAGCACAAAAACATAACTGAAACCATCTTAGTTCAGCGCCCATCAGGATACTATAATCATGAAACAAAATGGTCCGTGACCCATAATCGAGCATACAACAGTCAGCAAAACTGCATCAGCCATCCAAACAAAAACTGGAGGCACAGTGCCAGCTGGGACGATCAGGAGGACAAGCATGAACATATCGGTACATCATCAGGAGGCCCTTCCAAGAATCTGTGCAGTGGACATCAAACATACTGATACGGTTATATAGCACAGAATTGAATGAGCATATGAACATATGTTCACTCAGGTTCAGAGGTAGCAAACTAGATTACTGAACACGAAATTTGACACGGCCAAGGGATACTTTAAGCTAGAATCAGGGCGATTTAGCTCAAACCGGTAGGAAATACAGAGCCGGGAACCATTTGGTGAGAAAAACAGACTGTGGGAATATTGCACGAGACTGAATCTGTGGACTAACATACTGCCACTATTATGCATAGGGATGAAAATGGAGTGGAAAGTTTTCGCTTTTCCGGAGGAAAAATGGAAACGGAGAGGAAATATGAAAATGAAAACGGAAATTTGCAAAATGGAAATGGAAGTGGAATTTTTTATGCAGAAACGGAAACAAAAACGGAACGGTGTTTTCCAGTGGAACAGACGTGGAAACGGAACTTTCCGTTTCCGTGAATATGGAATTTCCGTTTCTACTATAGGCCCATAGCTGCTTTGTAGCCCAATTACCAAACAACACACAATGACACAATGAGCAGACTAGATCATTTGAGGATCAACTTTTACTTCCACACACATTCTCAACTAGACACAATACGAAATTGTCATGTACTATTACAATACTACCCTATGATGCCAACACAACCATATTATCATGTAGCCATGTTAACAATTTCTTAAATTTCTTTGTTTTTTGTGTGTATTTCTCTATGATTCAAGGGGGTTTTAGGTTCCAGTCAACACACCGTTTTGTTTCCGTGTCCGCTCTGTATTTGCTTCGTGTCTGTATCCGGTAGTATTTGTTTCCGTATTCATTTCCGGGGTTTCCGTATTCGTTTCTGCTTCTGCAAAAAAAATGAAAAAAAATATGGTAGCACCCAGTTCCGTCTGCTTCCGCTCCGTTTTCATCCCTTTATGCAATTGGTCAATACACGGAACTGAAGACGAGCATACTAAGATGTTGTTCGTTCAGGTTCGGACGCAGGAAAGAGATAATGTGTAAGAGTGCTAAAAATCAGAGCGATGTTGGACAGGCTAGATTTTCACAAGTTGGGATTGGAGGACAGTGTCACGTAAGAAAAAACAGGCAATGAGAAAGCACATGTCAGAGACCAGATAGGCAACATATTTTTCAATTGCTGATGAAAACGATATGGTAAAAAGAACTACAAAAATTAACTCTCCAAGACACTAGTAGCGCACACATTTCCACTGGTAAGGACCTAAAGGCAACGCATGGAGCAGCCTATGCTCTCACCACGGATGTGGCGGGCGAGTTGGATGTCCTTGGGCATGATGGTGAAGTGCTTGGGGTGGATGGCGCAGAGGTTGGTGTCCTCAAACAGCACCATGAGGTAGGCCTAGGCGGCCTCGACTAGTATTTGGAATGCCTATTTTCCATGTGCTTTATCCTATGCAATTTATGGTTCACCAGGCCACAGTAAAGTCTATTTTCGACCAGTAGCAATATCTTTACCTTCTTGTCAGTTCATTTTTTTCAACGCAAGTTTTTTTGTTATGTCAGTCTGTAGCACTGTCCTTTGGTAGCTCTATAACATCCCCCTGTTCTTTTGTGACAAAGAATTTTTCATCAGCTTCAACTTCCTATGGTTATTTTTTCTTGTCATTTTTCATTTCCTACTAGTCTCAAGTGGCGCTAGATAGCTGCAGAGGCCCTAGCTGCTGTTGGATCGGTTCTTTTAACAAATCTAACTTCTTTTACATGCCTGGTACTCTAGTACTCAAGTCTGAACTTTCAATTATATAGTACTGCTGATGTTGATTACAATTCACATGGAGCATTTTTACTGCAAGATATCATGCTGCTAAGTGCTATCATGTCCTCTTTATGTGATTTATCATTGCAAGTTGGGATGTCCAATTATTTATCCTGCTGCTTCCATGGCCTAATGTGATAAGTTAGTTTCCATCACCTGATGTTATTACCATGTTCTTCTTGTGGTGTATATCCTGGTGGGTTAGAAGTGTCATTTCATTGATTGTGTGCTCTGAGAAAAATACTGTGTTAGGGAATTAAATGATGGAGAAGCTGATGCAAATAAATCCAATGAGGAGAATAAGAAAACAAGGAAGAGGAAGGGAAAGACATAGGTACAAACATGAAAATAGAATGCACTGGCTCCTATATAACTTAACTACATTTACATTTATTGTGCAAAGTCCTCACTAACAAGCATTTTTTGTTGGTCCAGGGAATAGCTACCTGGTACCCAGACATCTGAGTTAAGAAGGTTTGTCAATCCCAAGCAGTTTTTTTTTTTTTTACTTTTGAGATGGGCAGAAAACAGTACTGCAAGTTATAAAATGGTGTTTATCTTGGCAACTTGGGCATTGACTTATGTTACACATATTTTTGTTGATTGTGGTTAAATGGTGAACATGCGGCATTCCTTCAATTTCATTTTCATGATCATAAGGGTACAGGATTATATAAGTACCTCTGAGACTCTGTCTAACAAAACATTGGGTATTATTTGCATCTCTGGACTCTATCCTCTTTTTCAGATGTCTTGTAGTAGTGATAACAAAATAGAAAGGGGCATAAACGCAATGCAAATTACGGTTTCTGAATTTTGGGTGATTTGCCTTATCAATTTTCTTGCCAAAGAGAATCTAAAAATCCAAACTTAAGTCTTCAGAAATCTGCAAGATTTTCAAATTACTTTTGATTTCTTTATCTACACATGTATTTAAACCACCGAAGTTTGAGCCGACGCATATAGGAATATGTTTATTCTGCAAAAGGTACTAGCTGAGACTTTCATGGTGGTATGCAATATGTCTCTTTCCAATTGTTTCAAGTCAGTAAACAGTTTCTTGCTGCATCAATAATCTTTTTTAGCAGTAAGAGTCAGTATATATGGTCTCTAATCCTTCAAAACTGGAATAGTCTTACTGCAGCTGCGGAAGGCAATATATATCCCAAGGTACAATTTATTAATGTTCACCACAACAGTAAACCTACTGGTACCACAACGCTTTGTTTAACCGTCATCTTTTCGGAATTCTTTAGTTGAGGAGTCTACTGGAGAAAGAAAAAACATCAAGCAGAGGGCAAATGAAGAAGAGGTGTTGTGAAGTCTGTATGTTATCGTGTAAGATAATAGTAAGAAGAATTTGAATTTAGGAAAAATTGGATGGCCAATAAAGCATCAAATTGAGGTCCTAAAAATCTCTTTGGACCAATCTAACCCAAACACGCATTGACGGATGGATATTTTTAAACCTTCCCTTCAAAAGAACATGTCTATCCACAGGACATGTTGAAACCCAAGAAATTTTGGAAACATTTTCAGAGAGATATCTATCCAGTGGGATGGATAAACCAAACCGTTTGCTGAAATCAGGGAGACAGGCATTGATGTTTAAGATCAGACTGTTAACTTCCCCTACGGTCACTTCTCACTGATACAATGGAGTTGAGCTGCTTATTTACTTGTTATGATAGAACACATCTTACCTTTATACTCCTGAGCGTCTCCAATCTTCAGCATACATATTCTACCTAAACATTGTATTTTTCCAGGGACAGCATGAGATTCCGACAATTTGTGGCCAGCGCTTTCGTGACGTTCTAGTGTCTGATCAGCCCCGGGAACGACCAACCTGTAGCAAGTTCACAGGAGATGCAGATGTAACATTTTCTCTGAACGTGGAAGAATAGTTTGTTAGGAATTGTGTGAGTGATACACCCATTATTATAATCACGGTGTGGAAATCTGCAGCTTTCCTGAACTTGTAAGAACTGAAGAGAAGACATCCACGTAACTTGTACTGTACCCTTAACTAGGTTTGTAGATTTGAGATGATACAGGACAAGAGCAGGGTTCAGAGAATTGAGTATTGTTATACCATTAGGTTCAACAAGAATCTGTGCACTGAACATCAAACAATGCCAAACATAAGCAACTGAAGAGCATTTTAACATGCTGTTCGTTCAGGTTCAGACTCAGCAAACCACACTACTGAATGTGAAAATCAGAGCAATTTAGGACACATGCTAAAACCTGCAGGAAATCTCACATAGTTGGGATCTGAGGACAGGCTCGCATACATACAAGGAAAAAAAAGCAATGAGAAAGCACTTGCATTGGATGAGACCAAAACAATTGCTGATGACCATAGGTGGTAACACTAGTATCAGATGAGGCATAACACATACACCATGGCAAGAAATACAACGAGCTTTACAAAGCACTAGCACACGCATGGAGCCCAAAGAATTTATAGAAGCTCTCACAATTTTCAGTTTCCATGATAGGCAGTGGCGTGGTGATAGGTATATCGTTCTTTGACCCCTTCTTTGGCTTCTTTTTTAGCACCTTCCGTGTCAAGCGCTTCCAAGGATAAATTTAGTACTAGAAAACCACCTAAACATTAAAATAGTGGGAAAACAATAATACAAATAGAGCATGTGAGTTGAAATAATAATTACCTAATGGCTTTATTTAGGACTGGTTCATCTTCTTTTTGTAAGCAATCCGTTCTTAAAAGATTGGATTAGTATTGAAGTGAAATTCAAGCTTGAAACCCTTTGGCTCACTAATTATGTAGCATTTGATATCCCTAAAGTACTTTAGAGCTTCCTCGTCCCTATCGGATATGGGTACATGTAAACAATAAACTAGATGCCAACAGAATTATGTGAAAGAGCAGGAGATGTATCATTTCAGCATTAAATTACTGAAAATATCTTAATACAGGCAAACATGTGTTCACCTTTCTGATCTGGAGCAGAAGCCTGCATCATCTTTAGTTACACCTTCTGCCTCAGCCACACCGTTGACAACATTATGACGCTGTCATTTGCAGGTGCAAGTAATCCATCAGATCTTGTCCTAATTTGATACAGTTGTGTTAAAGACAGTATGTACGGTATGAGCAGTGCACAATAAAAACATCTCTTGTCCTAATTTACCAGTCGTTAGCATCGTGGTACAGGTGAGAGTTGATTGCAGCAGTCACAGGGATCAAAAGGAATTACAGGATAAAGGCAAATAAACAACATAGAGCAGATGGACACACAGAACTGAACAAGCCAAAGCTGTTCATTCAGGTTCTGAGGCAATCAACAAGATTACTAGTGATTACGAAATTTAATACAGCCAAGGCATCATCCAAGCTAAAAACTTGAAGCAATTTATTTAGGACAAAGTAGCTAAAACCAGCAGAAAATTTCACAAATCGGAATAATCAGATCCACCGTTTCCTGCATCACATTCAATGACAGGCTCACACCAAGAGGCACAGATCCGAGAACAGAATGCAACATTTTCATTTCAGTTACTGATGGCAGCGAGACGGTGACATCAGATCAGACACACTACATCCACCATGGAACGAACAACACACTAGCACGCATACATTTCCAACGCTGGACAAAGGCTAAGGTGGACCTAAACACTCACGGCGCACAGATTGCGGCCTAGGCCCTCTCTCCACGGATGCGGCGGGCAAGCTGGATGTCCTTGGGCATGATGGTGACGCGCTTGGCGTGGATGGCGCAGAGGTTGGTGTCCTCGAAGAGCCCCACGAGGTAGGACTCGGCGGCCTCCTGCAGGGCGGAGACGGCGGAGGACTGGAAGCGGAGGTCGGTCTTGAAGTCCTGGGCGATCTCCCTCACCAGGCGCTGGAAGGGGAGCTTGCGGATGAGCAGCTCGGTGCTCTTCTGGTACTTGCGGATCTCGCGGAGCGCGACGGTGCCGGGGCGGAAGCGGTGCGGCTTCTTGACGCCGCCGGTGGCCGGGGCGGACTTGCGGGCGGCCTTGGTCGCCAGCTGCTTCCTCGGCGCCTTGCCGCCGGTGGACTTCCTCGCCGTCTGCTTGGTGCGGGCCATGGAGTCGGAGATGCGCCGGGAGGTTGTTGAGGAGGGGGGAGCGCTGGGAGGGTTGGGGGATTGGAGTGAGGAGGAAGAAGGGGAATGGGCGGCGTTAAATAGGGAAGGAGGGGAGCGCCGAGCGGGCGGGGGATTGGAGCGGGGAGCGCCCGTGGGTTTTGGTTTTCCGGGAGGGATGGTGGGGCGTAGAGCGTTGGATGCGTCGTGCGTGGACGGCTCGGATCTGGGTTCGGGGGAGTGATCCGTGGGAGGGGGGATCCCGCGCTCTGATTGGTTGGAGTCGAGTCAGCCGGATCGTGGAGAGGCAGATGAAACGAAAATGGACTCTCAGCAGGCGCGGCAATATTTTGCTCTTTGCCGCCCACGTCCCACACGAAAACCTCAGCCCAAACGAGAATCGACGAAATTAGTTGGTTCTTTTTTGACAAGAAGAGAAGACTTTCGGTGATTGATAGAAACGATTGTTTTACTACTACTAGTACATGAATTATTTGTAAATGCCCTGAAGCCCTGTAAATTATTTATGTGCTAATTCATCTTAAAACTGATTTTACATATAAATGACCATTTTAGAAAAGAATTTACGACGCGTTTGGTTGCTGCTCAGGTAACGTAATCGGTTTCGGTATGGGGAAGCGCTGCTTCCGATTCTTTTTTACGGATACTGGCTTTGTTTGATTCGTTCGGTTTCGCCCGGTTTGCTAATCACCCTTCGCTCGGCTAGTTTGGACTTTGCGAAGCCGCGTATCGGAAACCGCTGTTGCCAAAGACCTAGCACGCAAACCAAACGCAATCTACCGTTTTCAGAAAGCGTGGGGATCAGAAACCGCACCATCTCGCTGAACCAAACGCGTCGTTAGTTTTTCAGTTTGACTGTTGTAGCACACACGCCGAACTACTGATGTTTCTGTAAGTCACTACTTCGAGTTATTTTCGAAGGATTCGTGGCAAGCACGTTCGGGAATCTGTCCATTTCGTTGGCTTGTCAGCAACGGAAGCCATGAAAAATCCCAACCAAACAGGGACTAATTCTTGATGTTCAATTGTTTTCTTCCATTTCGAGAACCATTCTTACTCACCAAGCGAATTATCAAGGTAAATACATCGGAAGCCTTACGACTTGCACGTGACGGTCAGTTTGGTGCATAAACTTGTAAAATATATGATTCTAGTCATTAAACTTGCGCGAGCGTGCAAATACGGTCACAATTCACGTATGCATGCGTATAGGCTGCCTACATGGCACACCAGCATGCCCTGGGTCCTATGTCAGCTAGTACAAACCTTTGTGCGAGGCAGGCATTTGGTAGATTGTAAGAACCCGAAATCATCTTCCAGATCCTCCTGTGTTTAAGTGTCAACCCCGGGATTATTGTTGACAATACAGTGAAATGCATTGCACAATATATAAAAGTATTACAAGTAGTATATTTTTCACAAGACATACCTAGTGAAATGTATCATGACATTTATTACAACCAGAAAACAGCGGAAAGTAAAATGCGTAGCGACTTCATCTCAGCCACAGGCAGTCGATGTAGTCCACGTGACCTCACTCCTACAGATCGCCATAGTAGTCATGGTCATCACCGTCATCTCCATGCAACTCTGTTGTCAACAAAATTATTGCCATGAGTATATTACATACTCAACATGCCTCCTTCGGGGAAGGACCTAATAGCTACATGTGGCTCCAAAGAAAGGTTGTATGGCTCATTTGCATAAAGCTAATTTTATTTGACAAACAAAGTAGTTGGATAAAAGCAGTTTTAGATGAAAATATGTTTTATCTCCAGAATAACTTTCATCAAATGAGGATCCTCGATCAACTCACGTCCTTCATAGGTTTCAAGAATAGGGGCAAAGAGGGAATAAGCAAGACAGGTCATGTACGTCAAGAAAGATTCATGTGTTGTCCATGACCGTGGACACAGCTACTCGAATAGTTTTACACTATGTAGAGGTCGTACACTTTACCCACACGACACAATTTCGTCTTTATGCCACCAGTGGCCGCTGGTATAGTACACCATTTGGTATACCGGCAGGGAGATTGTGACGAGGTCTTTGGACTAGATCCCCCAAAGATGTGACATGCCCACCGGGTCTGGCGCACGGAACTGAGAGTACGTCCTCAACCCCCCCTCCCCCGTCTGTGCCGAGGATACTGATACGTCTCCGTCGTATCTATAATTTTTGATTGTTCCATGCCAATATTATTCAACTTTCATATACTTTTTGGCAAGTTTTTATATTATTTTTGGGACTAACATATTGATCCAGTGCCCAGTGCCAGTTCATGTCTGTTGCATGTTTTTGGTTTCGTAGAATATCCATATCAAACGGAGTCCAAACGGGATAAAAACGGACGGAGCTTATTTTTGGAAAATATGGAAAATTCGGAAGGAAAATCAACGCGAACCAGTGCTTGAGGTGGTCACGAGGCAGGCCCCCCCCCTTAGGGCGCGCCCCCTACCCTCGTGAGCCCACCGTAAGGCGGTTGACGCTTTTCTTTTGCCGCAAGAAAGCTAATATTCGGGAAAAAATCACGATGAAGGTTTCAGGCCAATCGGAGTTAACGGATCTCCATATATATATACAAAACGGTGAAACAGAGCCAGAACAGAACACAGAACCAGAGAGAAACAGAGAGATATATCCAATATCGGAGGGGCTCTCGCCCCTCCCTTGCCATGGAGGCCAAGGACCAGAGGGGAAACCCTTCTCCCATCTAGGGAGGAGGTCAAGGAAGAAGAGGAAGAAGGGGGGCCCTCTCCCCCTCTCCTCCGGTGGCGCCGGAACGCCGCCGTGGCCATCATCATCATCACCGCGATCTTCACCAACACCTCCGCCATCTTCACCAACATCTCCATCACTTTCCCCCCTCTATCTACAGCGGTCCACTCTCCCGCAACCCGTTGTACCCTCTACTTGAACATGTTGCTTTATGCTTCATATTATTATCCAATGATGTGTTGCCATCCTATGATGTCTGAGTAGATTTTCATTGTCCTATCGGTGATTGATGAATTGCTATGATTAATTTAATTTGCTTGTGGTTATGTTGCTGTCCTTTGGTGCCCATCATATGAGCGCGCGCGTGGATCACACCATAGGGTTAGTTGTATGTTGATAGGACTATGTATTGGAGGGCAAGAGTGACAGAAGCTTCAACCTAGCATAGAAATTGATGCATACGAGATTGAAGGGGGACCAATATATCTTAATGGTATGGTTGGGTTTTACCTTAATGAACATTAGTAGTTGCGGATGCTTGCTAATAGTTCCAATCATAAGTGCATAGAATTCCAAGTAAGGGATGACATGCTAGCAGTGGCCTCTCCCACATAATACTTGCTATCGGTATAGTAAAGTAGTCAATTGCTTAAGGGACAATTTCGCAACTCCTACCACCACTTTTCCACACTCGCTATATTTACTTTAGTTGCTTCTTTACCTTAACAGCCCCTAGTTTTATTTTCGTGCTCTTTACTTTCTTGCAAGCCTTTTCGAAAAACACCTACAAAGTACTTCTAGCTTCATACTTGTTCTAGGTAAAGCGAACGTCAAGCGTGCGTAGAGTTGTATCGGTGATCGATAGAACTTGAGGGAATATTTGTTCTACCTTTAGCTCCTCGTTGGGTTCGACACTCTTACTTATCGAAAACTGTTGCGATCCCCTATACTTGTGGGTTATCAAGACCTTTTTCTGGCGCCGTTGCCGGGAGCAATAGCGTGGGGTGAATATTCCCGTGTGTGCTTGTTTGCTTTATCACTAAGTAATTTTTATTTGTTGTTCTTAGTTGTTCTTTATCTTTAGTTATGGATATGGAACACGAAATACAAAAAAACTAGGTGTACTTTCTACTCATGGAGATGGGGAACCTCCTAAAACCCTCGATGCTCAATATGTGAAAAATATTATGTACCACTTTGATAATCCTGAGAAAACCTCATTCAATTTGGTAATGGGAGTAACGTTGGATCAACGTGAATACTTTAGGGATTATCGCTTGACACAAAAAGGGAAACTGTTATGGGATCAAATTTATATATTGAAGTGGTATGCTAGACAACTATGCTCGGAATATGATTATACTTGTTGCTCTGGGATGAATTCTCCACACCTCTCCTTTTCATGCAAATTTAATGATAATGAAACCTTGGCTTCTTATGCTAGAGGTATATATGATTACTATGATGTGGAACAAATAGAAGAATTTGTTGCTTTTATGGGTGCTTATGAAATTGAATCTATGTTTAAAGAGTTTGATGATATTGATGATGCTTGTTATAGATCTGAAAATTTAGCTATCCTTAGATATTGCTATGAGAATTATGAATACAATTATGAAATTAATGCACTTATTAAGAAAGTCTCCGCTGTCCAAGAAGAGACTAATATTTTGCAGGAATCTATGGAAGAAGAAGTTGATGACATTGTGAGCTCATTGGATGAAAAAGATGAGGAGGAGAGCGAAGAACAAAAGGAGGAAGAGCGGATTGATCACCCGTGCCCACCTTCTAATAAGAGTAACTCTTCAACTCATACATTGTTTAATTCCCCTTCATACTTACCGAAGGATGATTGCTATGATGACTGTTATGATCCCTATGATTCTTTTGAAATATCCCTTTTTGATGATGCTTGCTATGCTTATGGCCAAGATGCCAATATGAATTATGCTTATGGAGATGAACTTGCTATAGTTCCGTATGTTAAACATGAAATTGTTGCTATTGCACCCATGCATGATAGTCCCATTATCTTTTTGAATTCTCCCGATTATACTATATTGGAGACGTTTGCACTTATTAAGGATTATATTGATGGGTTGCCTTTTACCGTTGCACATGATGATTTCGATAAATATAATATGCATGTGCTTGCTGCTCCTACTTGCAATTATTATGAGAGAGGAACCATATCTCCACCTCTCTATGTTTCCAACATGATAAAATTGCAAGAAACTGTTTATACTATGCATTGGCCTTTACTAGGTGTGCATGAATTGTTCTTTTATGACATGCCGATGCATAGGAAGAGAGTTAGACTTCGTCATTGCTTGATATATGTTGCTTTGTGCTCACTACTAAATTACAAATCATTGTTAATTAAAATTGGCTTTGATATACCTTGGGATCCGGGTGGATTCACTACTTGAGCACTATATGCCTAGCTTAATGGCTTTAAAGAAAGCGCTGTCAGGGAGACAACCCGGAAGTTTTAGAGAGTCATTTATTTTTGTTGAGTGCTTTCATATAGTTTTAAAACAACAAAAATAAAGAGAGGAACCCAAAACTTTTAAAAAAGGAAAGTGAAAGTGAGAAAGACAAGCACTATTGAAGTGGGAGAGCTCCTTGAACTTTGTTCATGCTCACAGAAACTTTGTGAATCTTGATTACAGAAATTTTTTAACAAAAATAATTATCCCCTTGTACAATTCCATTGTATTATAAAAATAATGTGCCAAGGTTTGCCTTTAGGATGTTTACGATGCTTGTTGGTTTGTGCAGTGCAGGACAGAAACTCTGGCTGTAGTGCATGAATTTTAATTTTTTACTGGAACGTCAAATGGTTCTGGTTCTTTTTGAACTGTATTGCCGTACAAATTGTTTATTTTTCCTAATTTTGGCAGAATTTTTAAAGTATCAGAAGAATGGTGAATGTTCAGATTTCTACAGACTGTTCTGTTTTAGACAGATTCTTTTTTGATGCATAGTTTGCTTGTTTTGATGAAACTATCAATTTATATCAGTGGATTGAGCCATGAAAAAGTTATACTACAGTAGACATAATGCAAAAACAAAATATGAATTGGTTTGCAACAATACTTATAGTGGTGATTTGCTTTATTATACTAACGGATCTTATCGAGTTTTCTGTTGAAGTTTTGTGTGGATGAAGTGTTCAATGATCGAGAAGGTCTCGATGTGAGAAGAAGGAAGAGAGGAAAGAGCTCAATCTTGGGGATGCCCGAGGCACCCCAAGTAAATATTCAAGGAGACTCAAGCGTCTAAGCTTGGGGATGCTGGGGAGGCATCCCCTCTTTCTTCGACAAGTATCGGTATGTTTTCGGATTCGTTTCGTTCATGCGATATGTGCAATCTTGGAGCGTCTTTGCTTTAGTTTTCATGTTTCTTTTTTGCACCATGCTGGTATGAGATAGTCCTTGGTTGATTTATAGAATGCTCTTTGCACTTCACTTATATTCTTTGAGTATGGCTTTATAGAATGCTTCATGTGCTTCACTTATATCATTTGAAGTTTGGATTGCCTGTTTCTCTTCACTTAAACAACCGCCATTTGTGGAATGCTCTTTTGCTTCACTTATATTTGTTAGAGCGTGGGCATATCTTTTGTAGAAAGAATTAAACTCTCTTGCTTCACTTATATCTAGAGAGATGGCAGGAACTGGTCATTCACATGGTTAGTCATAAAATCCTACATAAACTTGTAGATCGCTGAATATGATATGTTTGATTCCTTGCAATAGTTTTGCGATATAAAGGTGGTGATATTAGAGTCGTGCTAGTTGAGTAATTATGAAATTGAGAAATACTTGTGTTGAGGTTTGCAAGTCCCGTAGCATGCACGTATGGTGAACCGTTATGTAACGAAGTCGGAGCACGAGGTGTTTATTGATGGTCTTCCTTATGAGTGGCGGTCGGGGACGAGCGATGGTCTTTTCCTACCAATCTATCCCCCTAGGAGAATGCGCGTAGTACTTTGTTTCGATAACTAATAGATTTTTGCAATAAGTATGTGAGTTCTTTATGACTAATGTTGAGTCCATGGATTATACTCACTCTCACCCTTCCATCATTGCTAGCCTCTTCGGTACCGCGCATTGCCCTTTCTCACCTCGAGAGTTGGTGCAAACTTCGCCATTGCATCCAAATCCCATGATACAATACGCTTTGTCACACATAAGCCTCATTATACCTTCCTCAAAACAGCCACCATGCCTACCTTATGGCATTTCCATAGCCATTCCGAGAAATATTGCCATGCAACTTCCATCATCATCATATACATGACTTGAGCATTTATTGTCATATTGCTTTGCATGATCGTAAGATAGCTAGCATGATGTTTTCATGGCTTGTCCGTTTTTTGATGTCATTGCTACGCTAGATCATTGCATATCCCGGTACACCGCCGGAGGCATTCATATAGAGTCATATCTTTCTTCTAGATATCGAGTTGTAATATTGAGTTGTAAGTAAATAAAAGTGTGATGATCATCATTATTAGAGCATTGCCCCAGTGAGGAAAGGATGATGGAGACTATGATTCCCCCATAGAGTCGGGATGAGACTCCGGACTTTACAAAAAAATAAAAGAGGACAAAGAAGCCCAAATAAAAAAAGAGGCCAAAGAAGCCCACCAAAAAAATAAAAGAAGAGAGAAAATAAAAAAATGAGAGAAAAAGAGAGAAGGGGCAATGTTACTATCCTTTTACCACACTTGTGCTTCAGAGTAGCACCATGTTCTTCATAGAGAGAGTATCCTATGCTTTCACTTTCATATACTAGTGGGAATTTTCATTATAGAACTTGGCTTGTATATTCCGATGATGGGCTTCCTCAAACGCCCAAGGTCTTCATGAGCAAGCAAGTTGGTCCTCAAACGCCCAAGGTCTTCATGAGCAAGCAAGTTGGTTGCACACCACTAGTTTCCAGTTTGAGCTTTCATACACTTATAGCTCTTAGTGCATCCGTTGCATGTCAATCCCTACTCCTCACATTGATATCTATTAATGGGCATCTCCATAGCCCGTTGATACGCCTAGTTGATGTGAGACTTTCTCCTTCTTTGTCTTCTCCACATAACCCCCACCATCATATTCTATTCCACCTAAAGTGCTATGTCCATGGCTCACGCTCATGTATTGCATGGAAGTTGAAAAGGTTTGAGAACGTCAAAAGTATGAAACAATTGCTTGGCTTGTCATCGGGGTTGTGCATGATGTAAATATTTTGTGTGGTGAAGATGGAGCATAGACAGACTATATGATTTTGTAGGGATGAGCTTTCTTTGGCTATGTTATTTCAATAAGACATAATTGCTTGGTTGGTATGCTTGAAATATTATTGTCTTTATGTCAAAAGATAGATTATTGCTTTGAATCACTCGTGTCTTAATATTCATGCCATGATTAGACATATGATCAAGATTATGCTAGGTAGCATTCCACATCAAAAATTATTTTTTTATCATTTACCTACTCGAGGACGAGCAGGAATTAAGCTTGGGGATGCTGATACGTCTCCGTCGTATCTATAATTTTTGATTGTTCCATGCCAATATTATTCAACTTTCATATACTTTTTGACAACTTTTTATATTATTTTTGGGACTAACATATTGATCCAGTGCCCAGTGCCAGTTCCTGTTTGTTGCATGTTTTTGGTTTCGCAAAATATCCATATCAAACGGAGTCCAAACGGGATAAAAACGGACGGAGCTTATTTTTGGAAAATATGGAAAATTCGGAAGGAAAATCAACGCGAACCAGTGCCCGAGGTGGTCATGAGGCAGGGCCCCCCCTTAGGGCGTGCCCCTACCCTCGTGAGCCCACCATAAGGCAGTTGACGCTCTTCTTTTGCCGCAAGAAAGCTAATATCGAAAAAAAATCATGGCGAAGGTTTCAGGCCAATCGGAGTTATGGATCTCCATATATATACACGAAACGGTGAAACAGAGCCAGAACAGAACGCAGAACCAGAGAGAAACAGAGAGATAGATCCAATCTCTAAGGGGCTCTCGCCCCTCCCATGCCATGGAGGCCAAGGACCAGAGGGGAAACCCTTCTCGCATCTAGGGATGAGGTCAAGGAAGAATAGGAAAAAGGGGGCCCCTCTCCCCCTCTCCTCCGGTGGCGTCGGAACACCGCCATGGCCATCATCATCATCATCGCGATCTTCACCAACACCTCCGTGATACGTCCATTTTGCATCATGCTTTTATATCGATATTTATCGCATTATGGACTGTTATTTCACTTTATGTCACAATAATTATGGCTATTCTCTCTTATTTTACAAGGTTTACATAAAGAGGGAGAATGCCGGCAGCTGGAATTCTTGTCTGGAAAAGGAGCAAATATTAGAGACCTATTCTGCGCAACTCCAAAAGTCCTGAAACTCCATGGAACATCTTAAAAGAAATAAAGAAAAATCCACACCAAAGATGAAGGCCAGGGGGGCCACACCCTTCTCACAAGGGTGGGGGCGCCCCCCTAGGGCGCGCCCCCTACCTCGTGGGCCCCCTGGTGGCTCTCCGATGCCCATCTTCTCCCATATGAGGTCTTTCGATGAGAAAAAATAAGAAGGAACTTTTCGGGATGAGACTCCGCCGCCACGAGGCGGAACCTTAGCGGATCCAATATAGAGCTCCGACAGAGCTGTTCTGCCGGGGAAACTTCCCTCCGGGAGGGGGGAATCATCATCATCGTCATCACCAACACTCCTCTCATCGGGAGAGGGCAATCTCCATCAACATCTTCACCAGCACCATCTCATCTCCAACCCCTAGTTCATCTCTTGTATCCAATTCTTGTCTCAAAGTCCGGGATTGGTGCTAGTAGGTTGCTAGTAGTGTTGATTACTCCTTGTAGTTGATGCTAGTTGGTTTATTTGGTGGAAGATCATATGTTCAGATCCTATATGCATATTATTACCCCTCTGATTATGAACATGAATATGCTTCGTGAGTAATTACGTTTGTTCCCGAGGACAAGGGAGAAGTCTTGCTATGAGTAGTCATGTGAATTTGGTATTCGTTTGATATTTTGATAAGATGTATGTTGTCTAGCCTCTAGTGGTGTTATGTGAACGTCGACTACATAACACTTCACCATTATTTGGGCCAAGAGGAAGGCATTGGCAACTAATAAGTAGATGATGGGTTGCTAGAGTGACAGAAGCTTAAACCCTAGTTTATGCGTTGCTTCGTAAGGGGCTGATTTGGATCCATATGTTTCATGCTATGGTTAGGTTTGCCTTAATACTTTTGTTGTAGTTGCGGATGCTTGCAATAGAGGTTAATCATAAGTGGGATGCTTGTTCAAGTAAGAACAGCACCCAAGCACCGGTCCACCCACATATCAAATTATCAAAGTATCGAACACGAATCATATGAACGTGATGAAAACTAGCTTGACGATATCCCCATGTGTCCTCGGGAGCGCTTTTCCTATTATAAGTGTAACGCCCTTGATGCGGCTATATCTCCCACGTGTCGAAGCACGACTTAGAGGCATAACCGCATTGAAAGCAATGCCGCAAGTGAGGTAATCTTCACACAAACCATGTAATACATAAGGGAAAGAGATACATAGTTGGCTTACAATCGCCACTTCACACAATTACATGAATAAAGCATTACATCATCCAGATACAATCAAGGTCCGACTACGGAACCAAAATAAAATAAGACTACCCCAAAAGTTACATAGATCCCCGATCGTCCCGACTGGGCTCCACTACTGATCAACTAGAATGAAACAACACAAAGGACAAGATCTTCATCGAGCTCCTCCTGAGCTCAGTGGCGTCACCTGCACGGTATCATCGGCACCTGCAAACTAGTTTTGGAAGTATCTGTGAGTCACGGGGACTCAGCAATCTCACACCCTCGCGATCAAGACTATTTAAGCTTATAGGAAGGGTAACATGTATGAGGTGGAGCTGCAGCAAGCGACTAGCATATATGGTGGCTAACCTATTCGCAAAAGAGAGCGAGAAGAGAATGCAAAAGCACGGTCGAACAACTATGATCAAGAAGTGATCCTAGAACAACCTACGTCAAGCATAACTCCAACACCGTGTTCACTTCTCGGACTCCGCCGAGAAGAGACCATCACGGTTACACACACGGTTGATGTATTTTAATTAAGGTCAACTTCAGGTTTTCTACAACCGGACATTAACAAATTCCCATCTGCCCGTAACCGCGGGCACGGCTTTCGAAAGTTCAAACCCCTGCAGGGGTGTCCCAACTTAGCCCATCACAAGCTCTCACGGTCAACGAAGGATATTCCTTCTAGCTGGAAGACCCGATCAGGCTCGAAATCCCGGTTACAAGACATTTCGACAATGGTAAAACAAGACTAGCAAAGCCACCCAGATGTGCCAACAAATCCCGATAGGAGCTGCACATATCTCGTTCTCAGGGCACACCGGATGAGCCAGACGTCGGGTAAGCTAGCCCAGAGTTTCCCCTGGTAGCCTCGAACATCACTCAG